>NC_090652.1:131292148-131444648 GCF_040937935.1 Hyperolius riggenbachi | reverse complement strand
ATTTTACCTTCATCACCACATATCACAGCTTTGCGGAAGAGGGGGGTTGCATTAGGAGGGGGATTTAGTGTTAGGCACCATGGGGGGTTTGGTTTAGGCACCACCAGGGGGTTAGGGTTAGACACCACCAGGGGGTCCTAAGGGTTAGGCACCACCAGGAAGGGGGGGTTATGGTTAGGCACCACCAGGAGGGTGCTAAGGGTTAGGCACTACCTGGGGAGGGTTCTGTGTGATAGTAGGGTTAGGTTTAGCCATAGTAAAATATTGGTAAATATTACCAATATTTTACTATCTAAATTCACTTGTACAATGTCACTAATCTTAGATATATTTTACTAACGGTGATCCCTTTTTTCCAAATGCCTTTATTTCATGTACGCATCATAATAACCCTCCAAGAAAACTTAAAGTATAACTGTCGGGCATAAAATAAAAAATCAATTCTTTATTTTTATCTGGTAAATAAGGATGCTAATCAAGCAATCCAAAAGTTAAAATCACAATTACTTTTCTTGTTGATGAATGATCATTCCCCAGTCTACCTGACTATTATTTGGTACACACAAAATTTGGTACACAAAAAGGAAGTTGCAAGGCATGCTGGGTTGTCCTTTTTTGCTGCTCTACTTCCTATTAGACTTAACTAATGAAGCCTGATTGGCTGAAGCATCTTCCCCTCCTGTTTTCCCCTCACACACCTCTGTTACTCTCTGATTGGCCAATATTTCTCATGATGAAACAATGGATTTTCTGTAGTGTAGGGTGGGTAAATCAGATGGAGGAGAGTAAGTGAGGAAATTACATCAGAACTGGCTTCAAAATAGCCACATTTAATATGAGAAATGCTTAGAAGGATTTTTTCTTTTTTACTGTAGAAAAATCACTAAAATCAAAACGTGGACAGTGCAACACATATGTTATGTAAGTAGAGCAAGAATTTATCTACTCATATATGTGGTTTTTTTTTTAGCTAGGCCAAAGAAGTAAAATATAGCTCTTTATTAGGAAATCGTTAAAATGACATCCAAGTTAATGTAAAAATATGGCAATATTGCCATATTTTTACATTGAATTGGATGTCATTTAGCTATATTTGACTTCTTCGTGTGTGCCAACCTTATCTGCTTGCTTACTGATTGGTCTCTTCGGTACTGAGACCTTGAGATGTAGGCTTTCCTGGTCCTTTTAGTGTCATGCAAAAAAAAATCATGGAGATCCAATGTTTCAGTCCTGGTCTAATCTGCACTCAAGTGGTAGAGGCAGGAGGGAATGTAATTATCTCACTTAGCATCAAACTGGACCAAGTATCTGGTTTCAGAACATTGGATCTCCAGGATTTTTTTCATGGAGGTGAACACAATAGTGGAGGAAGCTAAATGAAGGAAAGTTGACACTTTAAGGACAGGGGAGCATATAACCCCACTGTGATTTTTGATCAAAAACACTGGTCAAAATATTAAGGGTGAGTTTCACACCACTGGGTGCCCTGGTGACTGTGGCGTATGTCAATTTACTATCCATATTCCATATGTGGGTATGGTATTCACTGGGTGCCCAGGTCCGAAACAAGCATGCTGTAAAATTCTGTGCAGTAAATTCATCAGGAAAAGTAATTGTAAGTAATTGTAACTCTCCTTAAACATTGTAACATTTTCACAAGCAAAATATGACTGTGGTGGTCAAATCTGCCTGATTTTAGGAGAAATAAAACCAACTCAAACTGCCTTATTTGTCCTGTGGAGTGGAAATCCACTTATTAGAAATGAACTGGTGAAGGGGTCTTTTGTATACATTAGCCTGATAATTTTGCAGATGTTTAAGAGATATAATAAAGGCCATATCTACTCAAAATGCAAAAATAATAAATGGTTGGAAATTGGTATGTTATAGCAAAAGGCCTGTGTGCCTGTATTTTAGGGCCCTTTCACACCAGAGGGATTTTTCGGCGTTTTAACGCCACGGCTGAAGTTGGCGTTTTGCTAGGTAAAAGAAAGTCCATAGACTTTCATTTTACCTTTCACATCTAACTCGGCGTTTTGGAGCGTTGCGTTTCAACGCTCCCAGGAGCTTTTTCAGGGCTGTTAACAGCCGAAGTTGGCTGTTGGCGTTTCAATGATAGTCAATGGAAAACGCCAACTTCAGCGTTTTCAAAACCTTTTCAAAGCGTTTTACAGCTATCTTGTTCACTTATTTTTATAGAAGAAAAAAAAAAGGACGTTTTCATATGGGCTGTAAAACTCTTTCAAAAGGCTTTGAAAATGCTTTGAAAACGCTATGTATTGGCGTTAAGCAAAAGGCTGACTTTCAGCCTTTTCTACCACAGCCTCTAGTGTGAAAGAGCCCTAAGCATCTAAATGCCAGTTTGCTATAGAAAACAAAGCATGTGTTTTAAATGCTAAAACAGTTTGCCATATAAATTGCTTCTGAAATTTGTGATTTGTAAATTTAAGGATGAAATCTAATTTGAAGCTAATATGTGTCCTTTAGTTACAGACTTTGTGAATTTAGATAAGCCCTGGCAGCAAAATTTACATTTACCATGAAGCATTTTCATTGGGCCATTTGGGAAATTCAAATAACCTGATATTGGTGCTTCAGGTGGGTTAAGCACCACAGAGGTGATAAAAAAAAATGCTAGAAAATCAGTCTGCAATCAAGTTAGAAGAGGTATAAAAGAAGGACTTAACATAAAACACAAATGAAGAAAATAAACATGAAGAATAAAAATGCTTAGAAAACAGATGTGGAGAACGACACTGGATTTGAATGCACACTTAAAAATTAGGTATGTGTGTTTTATTCCACTATTTATAAGGCCTCATTCAAATAATAATAATAATAATAATAATAATAATAATAATAATAATAATAATAATAATAAAGCACCTCAGCTTATTCCCTTTGTGTTGCTGATAATTTGACAATCTCCCAAGGGGATTGAAAGATAATACAAAAAGTAATGATCTCATTACTATACCTTCCAATTATCATCACTCTTTTTTGGGGTGCACATGGGTTAGAACTTGCCTCTAGTTCTTAAAATTGGGACAAAGTTGATTTGCAAGGGAAAAGATTTTGCAGCTGGCAGTAGCAATGTACGGTACCTCCAATATTGAAAGTTGGCTTCTCCCTCCAGACCACTCAACCTACATGCTGGATGAAGGAGGTAACTAGGCTTTGAAGGAGTAATTTACTGGTCATCAGAGCTGGGACAAGGTCCTCCAGCACCCAAGGCTGAGACACCAAAGTGCGACCCCCCAATCCTTCCCACCACAGCCGTCACACACTGATTGCTATTAGACTAAAAGGCGCCCCAGGGCCCCAAACTCTTACCCACACCTTAATCTCTAGTTATCTGCCTTGCAGTCACTGCCATGTATCCCCTTTTCTTATTTCTCACTGCTTCAAACACAATAGGGGAATAATAGCTGAGTGAGTTGTGCTCCCACTCCTACACTGCGCCCTGAGGCTGGAGCCTCTCTCTCGCCTCTGCCTCGGCCCGGCCCTGCTGTTCATTTTAATTTTTTGTTGTTGTTTCTTTTTAAACACTATGCACAGGCAAAAAAAAGTTGTAAAAACATTTTAAATAAATGACGTAGAATGCTTGCAGATAAGGCAATGCTATGTTCGGTACCGTGCATGGAAAAACATATGCACGTGCATGCACTATTCCCTATTCATTTCAAATGAGCCAATTATGGTCTCTAATGTGCTGAGGCCATCTAGAGTTTGTGGTTTTCTGCACATCATGGCAGCAGAGTGGTCCACATTCTGCCCAGAAATTGGAGACAATTTGCAATCCAACACTTAGTAAATCAGGTCCAGTAAGTCCGAAGAGTGGGGATCATAAGGCACTGAGAGTTCAAGATGGTAGATAATTAAGGGCGGTGGGAGTATAAGTAGCCTTAGAATATTCTTAAACAGTAACATATAACCATTGGTATTTGAATAAAATCAAGCAGGAAGAAAGGTACTAACTTTAACATGGCTATATAAAAACAAATGAAAGATGAAATTTGCAAGTGCAGTAGACTAGCATACACATAATTAAAGCTGGACATAAAATAAAAACAGTCCAAATACACACACTGCCACATTGACAATTTTAGTCCTGATCTTTTTATATTGCAAAGGAAGGGAGGGGGCAACTTGCAGTGACTGGGGCACACAGAAGGTAGGGGTACTTGCAGCAACTGGGGCACATTCCCATGGAGAGTTCTCCATAAGCATACAGCCATCCTCCACCAAGGGGACCACCAAACTATCAGCAATGGAGCTCAGTGTGCAATGTTTATCAGAAACTGCACCATAGATAACTTGCACTGGTCCATGTTGAGCAACACAACAGTGGCCAGGCAGTAGCCTATGGTTATTCTCCCCACTATACCCTCTGGTATTTGAAGCACATACATTGTTCAAACTGTTTGTAGTTCTGCAGTAGTACTTATAAAACAAGGCAGAGATCCCTTTGAAATGTGTGGTTTGAAATCTGTGTGTTTTACTTACATGTGTGTGTTATACATAAATGTGTGTTATACATAAATCTATGTGTTATAACTAAGCACATATGCTACTTAAGGCTGAATTATCACAAATACCTTGTGTTTTAAGAAGGCAAATTACAATAAATGTGCATGTTATTCATAAATATATATTGGGAATTTTCGGTATTTTTTAAAACTAAGGGCTTGATTCACAAAAGAGTGCTAACTGTTAGCACGGCCGTTTTCGCGTGGATTTTCGCATTGCACGCGATCACGAAACAATATTGGTTTCGCGCGCAAACACGAATTTTCATGCAAAATCGATATCGTTTTCGCGCAAAAATTTGCGCTTCCACGTGAAACCGATATCGATTCGTGCGAAAATTCGCGATCTCGCGCAATGCAAAAATTCGCGTGAAAACGGCCGTGCTAACAGTTAGCACGCTTTTGTGAATCAAGTCCTAAGACTTAAATCTACATGCAAAAACTTGTTTCAACACTTTTTCTTTTTTTTAGGTAGCAGTGATTATCACTTGGGATACAGTATTCAGCATGCCCTTCACCTTTACTGTGTTAGCAATTAGAAACAACCTGGTCACAGTAACTTATGTGAATATTTCTTTGCAGAATATATTACAGGCTTCTACAGGCTCTACAGGCTGTGTATTATACATATAGGATGCACAACAATAAGTATCTAACAATGGAGGAGCAATGTAAACACGATTAACGCAAGCATCAGTGTTGTATGATCAAGAAAGAGTTAAAATTTTAGCAAACAACAAACAAGTAAAATTAATAATGTTTCACCTGTCTGAATTTTATGACTGTATTTTTGCAGATCAATTTATTCCAAGAACAAATTACTTTAACTTTTTGAAAAGGTTACCAAAATACCACGGGGATTAAGGGATTTGAGAAAACCTATCCTGGATCATTGTAGAAATGTTCTGGCATGGATAGAGTGACTGCGGTTTAATAAACCACTTGTTAAGACAAATGCAAAGAAAAAAATTAGCATGGATAGAGTGAATGAGATTTAATAGACCACTTGTTTAAAAGAATGTATCGAGAAAGTAAGATAAGGGCAATACAGCTACACTGTAAAAGTAGTAAAGGAGACGTAACAAACACACACACATACATATATACATATATATATATATATATATATATATATATATATATATATATATATATATATATATAAATATACACACACGCACACACATATATATGTGTGTGCGTGTGTGTGTGTATTAAAAAGGTGCCCCCTTGTAGCCCCTATTTTTGATTCTGCTGCAAGGTTGTTGATTCTACTACACATAGCCGAGATTATTGATTCGAGGGAGCGGGGGGTAAGGATTAGGCATCACAAGTGGTGGTGGGGGGATGTCACCAGTAGGGGAGTGTTCTGTTTGAGAGTAGGGAGAAGTTAGCTCATAGTAATCACCGGGGGGCGGGGGAGTTAGGGTTAGGCACCACCAGGGGGTCTTAGGGTTGGCAACAGCAGGGGAGTCAAAAGGTTAGGCACCACCAAGGGGGGGTTAGGCACCGCTAGGGGAGGGTTTAGTGTGAGAGTAGGGAGAAGTTAGGTCATAGTAATCACTGTTCTTGGCTATATCACTTTTCTAGGCTATATCACTTCTTTAGGCTATATCCAGCACCCTTTTATAGCCAAACACATTTAGTCTATAACAACATCCTTTTTATAAAGTAAAACTAGCATTTTGTCTGCACTAGGCACTTTTTGCAGCTGAATTTGGCATCTCGGCTATATGAGGTGCCCCTTGTAGCCGAATTTGGAATTTCGGCTACCCCAGGCACCCCTTGTAGACACATTTGGAATTTCAGCTACACCAGGTGCCCCTTGTAGACAAATTTGGAATTTCAGCTACACCAGGCACCCACTATTTTACCTTATAGTTCGCTTCAGCGCTCCCAAGTAATCAGTCGCATCCACGCCGCTAAATGAGGGCTGCAGAGCCCCCAAATCCCTGGGCAGACATCCACGATTGTGCTGAGGGGCAGAGCTTCCAGCTGTAGCTCTGCCCCTCCTGACGTCAATCGCCGCACAGATTGCCGCCTCTCCCTGTTCCTCTCTGTGAAGGAAGAGTGGGAGGGGCGGGCAGAGGCGGCTATCCGCCGCGATTGACGTCAGGAAGGGCAGAGCTGAAGCTGAAAGCTCTGCCCCTTGTAGGAAATGCCGGCGGATTGTCCCCCGGGTGATTTGGGGGCTCTGCAGGCCTTGTTTTGCGGCAGGGACACGGCGGATTACTTGTAATGGGAGCACTGAAGCGAACTATAAGGTAGGACACTTCATGTTCAGAAAAAATAATTAAAACTGTTAATAATGACATTTGAGGACTTTTTTTGTGAAATCCCTTATGCGGCCCAGCCTCATCCTGACTTTGCCTCCTGCGGCCCCCAGGTAAATTGAGTTTGAGACCCCTGCTCTACAACAATGCTATGCTGGTAATGATCAAATCTATATATGCATAGAATAGTAGTAATCATAAACAAACTTTTTCCCTTCCTCTGCTTACACCTCTTATACTGTGGATGACCTTAGCAGATTTAGTTGCCCCTTATATGAATTGTTATGCATAGAATGCTTGGGGGCCCCAATGTAAATCTTGCACTGGGGCCCAAAGTCCCTTAGCTATGCCACTGATTTCAGCTACATGTCTCTTCATTGATCAACCATAGAAAGACCCTTGTTGTTTTTTGTTTTTGTTTGTTTGTTTGTTTGTTTGTTTTTCAGTCTTCTATAAAAACCTGTATCTATCAAGCACAGCTTGATCTATCTATAGAAAAACATACAATTTATTCACAGGAGCTAGAGTGTATCATTTATTGATAACAAATATATATATAAATTGCATTACACATTCAAAGGCTTGAAATAAAGATCTTTTCTTTGACAGAAAACCTCTTGTTCTAAAGTAAATTGGAGCCGTACACAGAGTAATTGCTTTAGAGCATATTAGATTATACTACCAACTTTCACTTCAATAACAGGAAAATACTTATTCCAGCAAATGGTTGTTCTTATTCGGCAAACATGAACTTATTTTCTGTGATGAGAAATGTAATTATCCCTGGTGAAGTTGAAGATATGCAAACGCCTTGATTATTTTAAAAAAGAAAAGCAATATTTCTATTTTTGGAATGCAGCACTTAACCTTCCATTCCCAGGAGTGCTTGTGATGTACTACACATAATTTCAGCAAAAGCTTACAAAAATAATCATTTAAAAAAGGGCAGTGGAGTCTCCCGCGTGCCGTATAAATGGAAGGGAGGCATGTGGTAATGTTAAATGAGCAATTTGCTTGTTTACCAAATGATCACAAAGCGATGGCAAAGGAGTACAGAGAATCAGAGAGTGAGTTGCTCACATAATTCTATTCTGCTATAGCCTAGACAGTGGTGGAACTTAATAAAAGATATTGAAATTGATTTAGCAGGCTACTAGCAATGATAAAGGGCACACACACATTTAAGCTGTTGGCAGTTTAGTGTGGTTTATACAATAACGCAATTCTCATCCATGCCTTCCTAGATTTCAGTTTAACAGTCAAAAATCTGACAGGCCATAAAGTATACCTGTGCAACCTTACTCATTGCACTTGCTTGTTGTAAGAAAAAATAAGGGGGTTTATTCACCAACCTAAATAGCGCGAATAACCTCCTGCTACTTGCGGTATTACATCAGTGTGCCTTAATTTTTAGTGCCTGCATGCTATGTGTGCCAGTGGCAGCATAGCGTGTAAGTAAGGAGCACAAGTTCAGCGCACGCTATGCTGCGGTAGTGCACTTGATAGGCAGCCTATTGGGCCAATCAGCATGCAGGGATCACGTCCTTTAAAGTCAATGGACCCACTGGGGTTCAGGGCAGGTTCAGTGGAGCGGCCGTTATTTAGAGGAAGCGCAAGTAAGTTAAGAGCGCTCACTATGCTGCACTACCGCAGCATAGCGTGCACTGAATTTGCACACGTTATGCTGCCACTAGTGCGCATAGCGGGCAGAGACTAAAAATTAAGGCATGCTGATGTAATAGCGCAAGTAACAGGAGGTTACTTGCCTTATTTAGGTTAGTGAGTCAACCCCATGGACCTCAAAAGAAGCATGCCATTTGCTGCAATATACCTGCTACTTCTTACTTCACCAGATCCATGCAAAACTGATGCTGAATGACAGCGATGAAACCATTTTTAAGAATTACCTTGAAGTAAACCTGAAGTGAACCAAAAACAAAAAAACAGATACTTACCTGGGTAGAGGTAAAGCTGTGGATCATCCAAGAGGCTTCCTAAGGCCTCCTTGTCCCTACCGCCACTGCCCTGGACCCTCTGGAAGTTTGCATCCATGCTCTTCTTCATGCATGAGCGCAGCCATATTGTGTAGCACAGATTTACATGTGCATGGGTGGCTCCAGCTTACTGTGCAGACGTGGCCATACTCGCACAGGCGCAGCATGGCTGCACTCGTGCATGAAAAGTAGCATGGTCCTGATCACATTTCCGACAAGCTCTTGTCAGATATTGTTCAGGGGGTCCCCTTGCAGCAACGATGGTGGCCAGGAGGATGTTTTAAGCCTCTGCAGGATCCTCTTATTAACCTTTTCGGGACCGCGTGCATTAGATTCTACGCCGCACTTGTGGCTGTTCTAGCCTGATGCGGCGTAGAATCTACGCCGGCCCGCAATTTCCGCTCCTGACGCGATCGTGCGCACCCGGAGGGGGAGATTAAGCTGTCATATGACAGCCGACATCTCCCCGAGTGATCAGCAGCCATCGCGTATGGCTGCTGATCACATGATCACTACGATCGCCGTCAGATCGTAGTGATCAGTTTGACAGCTGCGGCGGCAGGGGGGAAAAGAAGAGGATCCACTTACCTCCCTGCCGTTCCCGCGACGATCGGCACCTCCCTCTGCTCTGGCCGGCATCTCCGCTCCATCTGACGTCAGTGCCGGGTCCCGGCTTGATGACGTCATCAAGCCGCGACCCGGAACTGATAGTCAGACAGAACGGAGATGCCGGCCGGAGAAGAGGGTCCCGTGCGGCTCATCGCTGGAGCCTGGAAGGTAAGTGAAGGCTGCTGGCAGAAGGGGGGGCACTGGCCACCATGGGGGGACACCAATCCAGCCAGCCACACACGGGATCCGGCCGCCTGACCCCCCCAAACGCGCGCACCCCCCTCCCGTGCAAAATGCCTTGGTCCTTAAGGGGGGGTAGGCGGCCGGTTCCGAAAAGGTTAAGTAATTATCTGGTAGTTGCTTTTTCTGTTTGTTTGTTTGTTTGTTTGTTTGTTTGTTTGTTTGTTTATTTATTTGTTTTGCATTGGGTACACTTTAAAGGAAAACAGAAATTAGTAGAATATGGAGGCTATCATATGTATTTCTTTACAAACAATGCAAATTGCCTGGTAGCAGGGATGCTCATCCAGATTCCAGACAGGGGCATAGGAATAGGGGTTGCAGAGGTAGCCACCACATTGGGGCCCTTGTGCCAGAGGGGCCCCAAAGGGCCCTCCCTCAACTACAGTATTAGCTCTCTATTGGTCCTGTGCTCATTATAATCACTTCTATAGATACTTTGAATAGTGGTAATTATTAACAAACTGTTCCCCATCCCCTTCTTGCACCTCAGACACTGTAGTTGCCATTGGCAGGTTTTGGTGCACCGTATCAATTGCTATTTATAGAGTGCTTGGGGAGCCCCATTGTAAAACTTGCATCAGGGCCCACAGCTCCTTAGCTACGCCACTGATTCCAGATACCCGAACTATCCAGATATTCGTACGTTTTTTTCTGGTATCCGAACTTGGATACGGATTCCAGATAGCTGTATAATTCCTGAATGCACTATCCAAGCGAATCCGGATACGTATTAGGTATCCGGAAATCCGTCCAGATACCAAGTTCAAGTACCAGATCCAGATAGCGTAACCACGGAGATGACGTCCATGACATAATTGAGCCAATCAGAGGGCTCCCAGCCAAAGCCATAGCAACCAAACACAGAGGGGAACTCTGGCCAGCCCCTCCAGTATATAAGGCTGGTGCCATGATGAGAGTCTTGTCCTTGCTTGTGACTGCTCACTGAGGGACATCTCCAGTGCTGTTGGCTAAGTAAGTGCTGTATTACTGTGTTAAACCTAGCGTTTTTGCTCCTAAACACCTGTACTACACAAGTATTTTATTGTTTTTAGTTAGCTAGCTTGTATTTTGATTTTAGTCAGTGTGACAGTCAGACTCAGTGCTGCAGCTGCTAGGCTAGGTTAGGGCCTGCTGTAGGCTAGGCCTGCTGCCAGCCTTAGCTACAGTGTAGCTTGTAGGTTATTAGGGATTAGATTACTGTACTACTAACTTTTTTTTTTTTTTTTGTATTATACCTCCCCACATAAACAATTTTCTTAAAAAAACAACATGATGCTTCATGCATCATTTACTATAAAAGACGTTGTGGAAGCAATTTAAAGGCCAGTTCTGGATTTCAGTCCGGATTCCGGATTTCCCAGATAATAGGTTCGGATATCTG
The DNA here is from genome assembly GCF_040937935.1 of Hyperolius riggenbachi. Classification (NCBI taxonomy): domain Eukaryota; kingdom Metazoa; phylum Chordata; class Amphibia; order Anura; family Hyperoliidae; genus Hyperolius; species Hyperolius riggenbachi. Next base: position 131,433,619 of record NC_090652.1, on the reverse strand, counting down.
AATAGACTCGGATTTCCGAATGGTTCGAATCCAGATATCTGGATTTATTCAGATATCTGGATTTATCCAGATTTTTTGCTATCTGGATCCGGAACAATACCGGCGGTATCCGAGCACCACTGCCTGGCAGTTCCACTGATCTATTTGACTGCATTGATGTCTGAATAACACCAGAAAGAAGCATGTAGCCAATGTTGTCAGATCTGACAATAATGTTAGTAACATCTGATCTGCATATGCTTGTTCAGGGTCTATGGCTAAACGTTGTAGAGGCAGAGGATCAGCAGGGCTGCCAGGCAACTGGTATTGCTTTAAAGGAAATAAATATGGCAGCCTCCATATCACTCTCTTAGTTGTTCTTTAAAGGGATACTGTAAGGGGTCAGCGAAAAATGAGTTGAACTCACCCGGGGCTTCTAATGGTCCCCCGCAAACATCCTGTGCCCATGCAGCCACTCACCGATGCTCCAGCCCCGCCTCCAGTTCACCTCTCGAATTTCAGACTTTAAAGTCTGAAAACCACTGCGCCTGTGTTGCCGGGTCCTCACTTCCGCTGATGTCACCAGGAGAGCACTGTGCAGGCCCAGTATGGTCTATGCCTGCACAGTACGCTCCCAGAAGTGAACTGGAGGCGGAGCCGAAGCATCGGTGAGTGGCTGCGTGGACACAGGATGTCTGCGGGGGACCATTAGAAGTCCCGGGTAAGTTAAACTAATTTTCCCCTGACCCCGCTACAGTATTCCTTTAATAAACTGTGTTTCAGTCAAGGGTGGAAGTTAAACTAGCGCATGGTGTAAGCAGCCTAGAGATCTGTTAAAAATATATTATAAGGTGCTAATTGGGCATATTTATCAAAATAAACCAGCACCAGGAATTAATGGAATCTTTAATAAAATACATCTAAAATGCTTATACTAGCAATTTTGTACACATCAGGCTATCCCTTCCTTGGTATACACAGAAGATAATGTGCTTAAAATAGACACAAAATTATGTAATAGTTCATCACCAAACAATGAAAACTTCTAAAAATAGGCTTGCTAAAACTATGTGCTTTTTACAACACAAAATTGTGAAAAGGCCCTCTGGGTAGGTAAAGTAAAGTTTGCAGCTAAGGATATAGCTATTACCAGCATGCAGATGGCAATCTTAGAAAGTTGCTGTTAATTAACATTGATGAGGTGGACAGCTGGATACCCTGTCCTGTTTGGGGTGTCATTTACTTAATGGTGCAATGTTTACAATTCAGAAACAGTATACAATACTGCTTTCGAACTCTTCATATATTTTATTAAAGGAACAATCATATAATAGAAATTGTAAACTTATTTCACAATGAAGCAAAAGCATACATAGTGATAATCAGTATAATCCTTTCAGGCTAGGTTTGCAGTGGTCAGTTGCATAACACACGTTATAAGTGTGAGCTGCAATGGACATAGACTTTAATACAATGCCTGCATGCAGCAAGTTAGAATAACATGATCTGTTGCAATGCAGTACTGTGAACCGGCCCATAGAACTGTATGGGCAATGAGCTGATATGCAGATTTATTCTGCAACACACCTGAGCACTGTGAACTAGGCCTCAATGGACATAATGCATGCCATTGCTAGCCTGGTTGTGAAAATGTTCGTTTTCTGGCAGTATTGCTGAATCTCTGACTGTAGAACCGTTTTTTGCCACATGGCAGAATATAAGCATGCATATTACTAAAGTCAGTAGACACAGACAAGACCCAGGACATTTATATCAAGCTTTTCTCCTGGCAGCCACTAGGGCACACTCTATAGGCAGTAGCAGTGTTAGGGAGTCTTGCCCAAGGCCTTCTTACTGAATATGTGGTGGCTTACTGAACAGGAAAAGACAAGATTCCTTGGTCTTCTGTGTTAGAGGCAGAGCCCTTAACCTATCTGGCGGTGTGATTATTTCCAGATTTTAGGGTCTTTTCTGAACATTTCAGACCCTAAAACCAGGAAACAATCATGATGCCAGGAAGCCAGCAGCAGCCCCTGCTCTCACTCACCTCCCTGGGCTCCAGCGCTGAAATTTTACCTCCATCCACTGGGTGGCGCTGTAACACTTTGGTAAGATCAATGACGGTGACTTCACCAGAGTGACTCAGAGCCTCAGAGAACAGGAAATAGAAGGGCTAACGATGTCTGGATCACCCAGGAGGTATGTAAAATCTACCGGCTACCTCCATTCACTTCCATTAAGCCTCCGGCGGCTAGCCCGAGCTCAGCTCAGGATTACTGCCAGGGAGGTCAAAGTGTACCAGACAGATATAACTAAAGATTTCCATGCGCAGAAGATCTCGACTGACACGACTGAGCCAGTTACAGGGGCTGATTGCCGCTGAACAGAGGCACGCAGGAGGACTGTGAGGGACTCAGACGTGCTTATGGGGCCGGAGGAGGCCCCACTGATAAGTATCAAATCTTTAGTTATAACCGTCTCTGGTTTACTTTAACCAGTACGCTTGATCTTCAGTCTTGCCCCAGGTGGTGTTTTAGTAACCATTATAGCTAGCTTATTAGCATTACAATCAAACAGCTAACATTTTTACAAAAAGGTCACCAATGGTTTCTTGTATATTTTACTACCAAAAAACTTGAAAAATCTGTATTTTACATTAGCTGAGAGCAAAGCTGTTTTGCAAAGTGCAATGTGCAATAACATTATTTTCAATCAAGTGGAATGAACTGAATCATTTGTGCATATTATTTTCTATAATTTGACAGCCAAAAGAAATCTAAGTGCAAAGATTGACTTACCTTTGATCCCCGCTCATTAAAAATGATTTCAACGTCTAAGATTTTACCAAATTGCTGTAAGAGAAAGAAAAATACAATTGTCATGGAAAATGTTATTTAAGAATGTAAAAGTCAAAATTACCTGCTGTGACAATAAAATAAGTATAACTTCTCTATGATTAAATCTATTGTGGCGAGTTTGCTGTAACCTCCCTAAACAATGCTATGATTTTGTAGCACATTACCCACAAAGCCATGTAAATTCATACTTTGCACTGATTAGGGATGAGACAGCTTTTTCACTAAACCAATCTGAGGCCTGGAACCCACTAAAAATCGCAAATTGCTAGCGCAATAGCTAGCGTTTTTAATTAACGTTTTGTTAGTGATTTTGTTAGTGATTTTGGTAGCGATTTTAGAAAGTGTAAGCTTTTTGCCTGTGATTGTGATAGGGATTAGCGATTTTAATTCTGATTGGTCCTTTCAATTTATTTAAATTTTTTTTTTACAGTGTGCAGCAATTTTTTAAAATTTGCATGCAAATCGATATGTGTAGCTTTACATTGAAGCGCAAACGCTTCCGAAATGCTGCATGTCCTGCGACTGCAATTTTGCTAAGCGCAATCGCTGCTGTGGAATTTGTTGCATTTATTTACATTCGCAGAGTGTTTAGAGAAATCGCTAGCAATTCAAAGCGCTCCCTAAATGCTCAAAAAAGTCTAGTGGGTTCTAGCCCTCACAGTGGTTTTTATCGTTCTTTTTGTTTTTTTTACAAATTGTTCACAGTTAAAAGTATCCTTTATTGTAACTGGAAATGCCAGTACTGCACAGCATGCCTCACCTTATTCCAAAGGATTCCGCTGCAGCATACTGCTAACAAACTGATGTGAATGTACTATTACAACATAATTGCATTGTGTTTAGGCCCTGTTCACAGTGGTGCATTGAGGTGCAGTGTAACATCCATTCTGTAATGCAACTTACCGCACTGCAATGCAGCACCTGCGACATTCAAAATGTGACAGGTGGTTGCAGTATAACGGGCTGCAGTGTGTTACTGGTAAACATGCATGTTAACAGTAGGAGTGAAGCATACTTTTCATTGACTGTGTGTTTCACTGTACCTGACACAATGTAAACATTATGTTCTGCACCCCTATCCCGATCCATTGTGTTGCATTCCTGCTATTACAGGGAACACAATTCAACAGGCACTGAGATGGTGGCCTGAGTGTTTGTTGGCTACCATTTAATCAAAATTGTATTGCCTGTGTGCTTCACTGTGCCTGAAAGAATGCAAACATAACGTGCAGCGCGTGTGAGGGTAGTTAGTGTTAGGGGTAGTTGGGGGTAACTAAAGTTATGCATGGTTAAGGAGGAGGGTTCTTGTTAGGCATAGATAGGGGAGGGTTCTTTTTAAGCATAGATATGGGAGGTTCTTGTTATGCATATCTAGGGGAGGGTATTTGTTCGGAAACTATAGGGGAGAGCGCTGGGTCCCTGGTTCGAATCCCAGCCAGGGCACTATCTGCAAAGAGTTTGTATGTTCTTTCCGTGTCTGCGTGGGTTTCCTCCGGGCACTCCGGTTTCCTCCCACATTCCAAAAACATACAGATAAGTTAATTGGCTCCCCCTAAAAATTGGCCCTAGACTACAGTACTTACACTACATAATATAGACATATGGCAATGGTAGGGATTAGATTGTGAGCTCCTTTGAGGGACAGTTAGTGACAAGACAATATATATATATACACTGTACAGCGCTGCGTAATATGTCGGCGCTATATAAATACTAAATAATATAAATAATAATAAAAATAATATAATATGTAGGGAAGGGTTCTTGTTAGGCATACATAAGGGAGGGTTCATGTTAGGCAACAATAGGGGAGGTTCTTGTTAGGCATCAATAGTGGAGGGTTCTTGTAAGGCATAGATAGGAGAGGGTTCTTCTTGTTACGCATATGTAGGGGAAGGTTCTTGTTAGGCATACACAGTGGAGGGTTCATGTTAGGCAAGAAAGGGGAGGGTCTTGTTGGGCATCAATAGGGGAGGGTTCTTCTTAGGCATATATGGGGGGGGTTCTTGTTAGGCAACAAAAGGGTCATGTGAGAGTCAAGGTACAGAGGGGCAGAGTAGAATATCTGTTGCCGATATCCTATTCCGTTATTGCACACCCAATTTTCCACGTGTCCCTTTTGCATAGACGTGATAGTAATAGTGCAGCCCTTTCACATCTCACCTGAGGTACTTTCAAGTCTCACTGACAAAGGCTTGTCTAAAGCATTTGCTTATATGCAATATTTGGACTTAAGAGGGTGATTTTATATGGCCCTCATATTTATATGAATTAGGTATCAGTAATGTCTGCAAGTAGGAAAGCTTCAAGGTTAATGTTTCACTCTTTCGGTTTTGCCTGGAGTTGGAAAAACATCAGTTGTACCATGTTTTATATTTCCAGAGGCAGAATAGTGCGAAATCCCCACAGACTTCCCTTTAATGTATATGATATTTCAAATTATTTAAGAGGGCAACAAAATGCCAAATCTATATAACATTATAGACAACTCCCTGACATTTAGAATAAATCAGATACAGCTATTTTAGCATGCAAGCAAAACATTTCCATGATTCTGTGTTTGCAATGCTTGGAGACTTCCTTCTTTACAACCCTTGGCAAATGACCTTATTACAGAAAGACATTATTTAGCCATCAGTGCTATTAGTTTAGATGTGCTTTTTTTCAACAAACTAATTACTGAAACACTGTTCTCTGCAGGATATGATTCTAAATGATTTTGTGCAAGAAGGGATTAGGTAAGTTAAGGTAAAGTATATAAAGAACCCTCACTAATTTAATTTTCTTTTTATATATCTATCTACTTGTTCTTTTCAACTCTTAATTAAGAAAAAGCTGAAAATTTGCAGTCAGTTGCTATTCACAGAGAGCTGATATTATTGGTGACAATGGCATTTTGCAAATTACAGGGGGCAGCTTTATCCAAGAAGAATATGTATTTAGATCAGGGTTAGGCTAAGGCTATGTTGACAGTGGTGCATTGTGGTTCAGCATAACGACCGATTTGTAATGCGGCTTGCCACACTGCAATGCTCAACCTATGCAACGTTCACTGTGTGGTGGGTGCGTAGTGGTATAATGGCCTGTAGCATCATAATGCACTATATGCACTGCATGCTGTGTGTTACTACAAAACATGCATTAACAATGACAGAAGCACACTCTTCCTTGACTGTACGAGTATGCTTCACTTCGGCTGCTGGAGAGATTCGTAAACAGCGCACTTCTCTTGTGTCAGACTGGCCATGACTGACTGAAGTTATGGGACCCGGTGCCAGAGCAGGAGGAGGATGGCAGGGTGGGAGCAATCCATGCGGATGGGGCTGGGGGAAGCCCAAGATATGTATAACACTTATCCTATCAAGCTTCCCCATCCTCCTCCGTCCCACAGTGGTGTCGCTGGGCCCCTCCGAAGCCACAGCCGACAATTTGCAATATTTACCTTCCCCGGCTCCAGCCAAGGCGCAGTAGCAGCTTTCAGCTCAGGATCAGGTGGAAATAGCAATTCCCAGTTGGGTCTACTCTACTGCGCAGATGACTTGCACCTGCACAGTAGAGCGGACCCGACTGGGATAGGTTATTTCCACCTGATCCGGAGCCGAAAGATGCTACTGTGCCTGCGTTGTAGTTAGAGAGGTAAATATTTACATGGCTGCAGTTCAGAGGGGCCCAGCGAGACCACCGTGGGATGGAGGAGGATGGGGGAAGCATCGATAGGATCCAGAGGCTTCCTCCTCCCAATGGGGAGGGGGAAGCTTCTGGATCCTAATACATCCTTTCTTTAAAAGCTATATATAAGTATATATTTAAAATTGGACTTGTGCGTGTGTGCGTGTATATATGGGCCGTCATCACTCGAAAACACATCAACCAATTTCAACCATACTAGGTATACAGATCCCTTACTATCTGAAAATATATGCTCTGGTAATCTCACCCCCCCCCCCCCCCCCCATTCGAACCCTGGTCAAAGGCTCAAATGCACAAGGGCTATCTAATAATATCAATATCTTACCCTCTGCCAAATGTAAAAAGAGTTTTACTGATGCTTCTCCCTGTCATCTCAGTAGAGCATACCCATGTTATTGCTATGGTGAAGAGAAGGGGGACCAGTGATTGGGATTCCCAGTGTCAGATACAAGAAAAGTGACAGAAAATCTATCCTTCTCATTTATCTGAAACACAACCTAGGAGAAGCTAAGGGCATGCTTGCATAGACACAATATATTTGCATAATTCAACCATGAATAGATTGGCAGACTGCCATCTGGCTTCTTTACACAGCTTTAGTTAACATAACAGGAATAACACAAGGTAAAAGAAAACTAACATGGACAAAGTGATTTGAAAGGATCTGTTTACAATCAGTGCACAACACACAAGGAGGATGATCAATTCAAGCAAGGAATTGTAGATCCCTTAGGGCCGGTTTCCACTAGCGTCTTGCAGGATGCACGCTGCCACTTGATCTAGATTGGGATTCGGGTGCATGCTACAGAAATGTGCAGCATGCCATCCAGAATGGCACCATGGTGCGATTCAGATGGCAAACAATTAAAAGTGTAGGCAGCATTTCTAAGTCCAACTCACCTGCAGGGAAACACAGCCTATTTAATGCAGATCCTGGCTGCATTTGGTAACTAAAGATCTTAATTCCCAACTAGGTTACAGTACAATCATGAGCTTACTCAGTAATTTTGCATGGTAGCCTTGTATCCAGAGAAAGCTGTGGAGATAAAACGTGCTTGCAAATGAAAGGCTAATTGTATGTAGCCTGGAACTAGGCCGATCCAAATAATCAGAAAGATTATTCGATTGGCCCAAATCAAAGTTGCACAATTTGCATGAAATTTGCATGCAAGTCAGAAAATTTAGCATGACATCTACCATATTTACTCAGGATCAGTGCAGCTATCATGTCAGTCATTCAGATCACCCTGCCTTGTTTGAATTCACAATCTTATCAAGGTGCGCACACACTTCTTGAGTTTATGACGCCCATGGGGATCGGGACCCAATCCCCTAGTGTGACATCGCTGGCCAGCCTGTACAGACGTTTGTCAGCTGTGTAGCTGATTACGCATTCTGTTGCTATGTGGTGGGGTGGAGGGATGATGGAGCAGCGTGTGCGTGATGTCACACGGTGGACGGGGAAATGGCGCAGGCAATTTGATCAGCCATTACAGGAAGTGAGTTGAACTGCTGGGCGGATCCCGCATAGGTTAAAGGTCAGCGCAGCGGCCACTGTATACACATCTGACTATCAGCTCAGGTGGTCGTTGTTGGCCACTTTAATCATGCATGTGTACGGGCCTCTATTCTCCATGCTCACACATCCCAGAGACTTCAGTTTAACACAGCTTTCTCTAAGTGCGATCACATGATAAGAATACAGGGGGGAGTGGAAGAAACATTTATTTATAACTATTTGAAGCATTCATTTTGAAGAAGGGTTAGTTTCTTAGTAGCTATAATTGTGTGGTAAATCTGTGTGAGCAGAGGGAACATTTTTCCTGTAATTCAGCTTTAAGTTTCATTTTATAATATCTCATAACTATAAGAGGATAAATGAATGGTTTTTAACGCATGAGATAATCTATTTAGAGACTCACCCCAAACATCTGTCTAAGATCTGGATCCCTAAACCGGAAAGGAATATTTGAAACATGGAGTCTCTTCGGTTGTGTTTTGTTTTCTGTGATTTCTGAAGACTGTGTTTGTTGTTGACCATCATTCTGTGCTGAGTCATCTGTTTGCTGTAGTGAAAAAGAAAAGACATTAAAACTTGAAATCAAAGGATTTATTCAATATTGTATAATAAATTAGAAAATCATCTGTATGGACATGTTACACAAAAGCTCAATGATAGCTAATTCTAGTTTACTGAGCTTTCAGAAGACCATTTTTACGCATTTTAATTATTGTGTTTGTATAAAGATTATAGATAGTCTTCAAGTTTACAAATCTACAAATGAAGGCCTGTATCTAAAATATCACAGGTTACACAAAGAGGTAGTAAAGGGATTGAAGGACAACTGAAATGAGAGGTATATGGAGCTTGCCATATTTATTTCTTTTTAAAGTGGATCCGAGATGAACTTTTACTCATTGCATAATTGTGTTCCTTTCCTATTGTTTATAGGACAATCCTCAAGCCAAATACTTTTTTGTTTTTGTTTTAATACTCTAATTCCCTATAAACTACACAAGCCACGCCCACATGTTTTCAGAGAGCCAAGGCGCTACAGACAGTAGCAAGGGCTCATGGGAGCTCAGTCTGGGCAGGAAGAGGGGGAGGTATTACTAACCAGAGATTTCAGAGGCAGAGGGGAGGAGGGAGGAGGAGGGGGATTAGGTTTTTTTTGCTCAAGATGCAGATAAGCCTGCCTCTATGTAATGTTTACAAACAACATGGCTGCTGTCATTGTATCACAGGAATAATCAATCATATTTTGTTAAAGCTGTTTGCAGATAGATTTGCTGTGTAAAATATCTAAACTTTAGGTAACATATATAGACAAGTTACTTGTTATAGTTAGTTTTTCATTTCAGATCTGCTTTAAGCAATACCAGTTGCATGGCAGTCCTGCTGATCCTCTGCCTCTAATACTTTTAGCCATAGACCCTGAACAAGCATGCAACAGAGCAGGTGTTTCTGACAGTATTGTCAGATCTGACAATATTAGCTGCATGCTTGTTTTAGGTGTTATTCAGACAGTACTGCAGCTAAACTGACCAGCCGGGCTGCCAGGCAACTGGTATTGTTTAAAAGGAAATAAATATGGCTGCCTCCATATTCTTGTCACTTCAGTTGTCCTTTAAGTTCCAGTTCTCCAACTGAGTGCAACTTCATGTCACATAATGGAGTTTACGGTACAACTGATGCTCATATCATACAAATAATCAAATTGTAAAATGAATTACAAGGTTTTCAGTATTACATCATTTCAGTAAGTTTTCAATTCTAAAACTGTTTCATCCACTTTTAAAAGATGAAAAGAATTTTCAAACATTTAAAAGTATTTTTTCTTAAAAATGACATTTTATAAAATTATACACGCTATTTGTTCTGTTGAGGGTTTGCCAAGTTCATACCATATCGGACCATTTGGATCCAAATATAACGGAACAGTAACTCTCATATAATTACAACACAATCTCATATTTTACTTTATAGCTTTTTTTTATTATTCTATGCCTATATTTGCCAGCTGTCCACATGCATTTTAATATGAACATAGTAATATTCTACAAAGCATGACTTTAATAAAGGTTTTCCTTGGCAGCCCCAGTTTCTGCTTCTGTACATCTTTAGCAAGCAAACCAGGGGTGAGACTCGGGTGAAAAAGCAAATACACACCTAAGGAGAGGTCCTTCAGACCTCCGCTACTGCCTGGGACCCTCAAGAACATTGTGCACATGCTCCCCTTTCGACACAAGTATGACTGTGCTCTACCAGCCTGAGCATGGCAACACCTGCTAAGTAGCTCTGGCTTACTGTGGAGCTGTAGCTGTACTCACGCAGGCACAGTATGACCCTGCTCATGTATGAAGAGGAGCACGGACCCAATATTCCTACCAAAAACACATCAAATTTCTTCGGGAGGTCCACACTCAATGACGGGGGACCAGAGATGGCATTGGAAGCCTCAATAGGATCCAGAACACAGGGAAACGTGCTTGCTTGTGTACTTTTGCCTGCACGTTTTAAATCAGCTATTCATGTTCCTCGGCCCATATTCAAAAAATAAAGAAAAGAAAAGGCATCACACTGCAAGTAAATCAGCCACACAAAGAACCATTACTTAGAAGCTGTACAGTATTGTCATGCATTATATTGCTGCAACAATTAGCAGGGAGTTTCAAAGTATAGGTGCAGCATGACAGAAGTCTTTAGCTTCAAAGACTTTTAGTTGGACCCTGGGCATGACAATGTTATTAGATTATTTGAATCTAAGATTGTAGGAGGCGTGATGTAGTTGCAACAAATCCTTTAGGTATCCAGGGCCCAGATTGTGCAAAGATTTGAATGTCAATAAGCCAATCTTAAATAGAGTCCTCCACTTTATGGGTAGCCAATGGGGTGAGCGAACGATCGCTGTTATGTGGCAATGGCAGAGTTGACTTGTTAACAAACTTGAATCAGTATTCTGTGCTAACTGCAGACAGTGCAGGATGTTCGTTTGAAAGGCCTATTTAAGGAACAGTGAGTCCTTAAAGTTAATCTGTTGGAAGCAGGAAACTGGGCAATAATAAGGATCTGATTGACTTTGAAAAGAACCAACCAGAGACCAGAAAGCTGTAGGTGATTACAGCTAATGAATAGGAAATAAAGGCTAGACTATGCGGTCTCACCCCACAGAAGAGCTACTGAAGCAAAAGTCTTTGAAAAATATAATGCTGGTCATAGCTTGGTGTGCATGGGAATGGGCAGCTAAAGATCAGTCCCATGCAGACATATTTTTATTAGCAAGTTCGAAAATTAAAAAAATAGTAGTGTAATGAAATTTGGATGTGGGTATATTTTCAATGGTAATTTACTGGTTCCACAATATTATAGGTGCAGGTTGTACGATTAGAGCTCACCAATATAAATTAACGGTTATATACCACAGCAGTTATAATATATATCGTAACAATGCTATCAGCCACAGAAATGTAACGGTTATATACTACAACAGTTATAATATATATCATAATAACACTATCAGCCACACAAATTTAACGGTTATATGAAATAAACCATTAGAAAGATTATATATACCAAACAACGTCATCTACTGTTTAGAATATATATTTATCCCAAGTGTTTTCCTGTATTTAAAATAAACAAATGATTTGATCTGTTTCTGTATTCAGAGAATACACACATTCTTCTTTATTTTAATACATAAGTAATTTGTATGTGTTTGTGTGGTTATACCACCAACAACTGCTGTGTATAATTTGTCTTTTTCATCAAAAAGGTCATGTCCACTCATTTTCTGCATGACTCTCTGTAGCCCTTCTTGTATTCTGCTAAGATTAAGTTTCTAATTTAAGAATCTAGACAAACAAGAATTTATATTAGAACATTATTGATGAGCAATGTCTGAAGAGCTGTGTGTACTACATCAGCCAGGCATTGTGTTGCAACTCTTACCAAACAATCAGTCATAAGCATATAGAGTAGAGGGCTTATCGAAATGTGCTTGGCTTATGAAACAACCCCTTTCATTCATACACATAAATTTCTGCGTAAACTGTAACCAGCATTCAAAGGATATGTCACTACTGCTTTGAGATTACACTACAACTACATTACAGTAAATTGAGAATTTCTCAAAAATGGATTAGTCAAAAAATGGATTACTGCGCATGCACAAGCTGGCACTCTTGCACACTCACACATGCACAGTATGGAGCAGCCGTTTTCGGGATTTGGGATCCCGAAGTTTGCCGAAGCATCCGGCAGTGGCGGAAGTGAGCAATCTCCAACTCATTGGTCGGAGACTGCTAAAGGGGGATCCAGCGCTGGAACAGGGGGACCATAGGAGGAATGGGAAGACTCTATAGGACCCAGAGCCTTCCCTCTCCTTAAGTATCTTTTTTTTTTAAATACACTTCAAACCCACATTAACCACTTCCCGACCGCCGTATGTACAATTGGCGGCCGGGAAGTGCACCCCGCAAGGACTGCCGTATTGACAAATGGCGGCGGTCCTTGTAGGGGCATGGGCGGAGCGATCGCGTCATCCGTGACGCGATCCTCCGCCTCCGCCTGGCGCCGCTCACCCGCCGCAACATCCCGCCGGCCATACGGAAGCGCCGGCGGGATGTTAACCCGACGATCGCCGCATACAAAGTGTATAATACACTTTGTAATGTTTACAAAGTGTATTATACAGGCTGCCTCCTGCCCTGGTGGTCCCAGTGTCCGAGGGACCACCAGGGCAGGCTGCAGCCACCCTAGTCTGCACCAAGCACACTGATTTTTTACCCCCCCTGCCCCAGATCGCCCACAGCACCCCTCAGACCCCCCCCCCTGCCCACCCCCCAGACCCGTGTTTGCACCCAATCACCCCCCTAATCACCCATCAATCACTCCCTGTCACTATCTGTCAACGCTATTTTTTTTTTATCCCCCCCCTGCCCACTGCTCCCTCCTGATCACCCCCCACCCCTCAGATTCTCCCCAGACCCCCCCCCCCCAGACCCCCCCCCACATGTACTGTATGCATCTATCCCCCCTGATCACCTGTCAATCACCTGTCAATCACCTGTCAATCGCCTGTCAATCACCCATCAATCACCCCCTGTCACTGCCACCCATCAATCAGCCCCTAACCTGCCCCTTGCGGGCAATCTGATCACCCCCCCACACCAATAGATCGCCCGCAGATCCGACATCAGATCACCTCCCAAATCCATTGTTTACATCTATTCTCTCCTCTAAACACCCACTAATTACCCATCAATCACCCATCAATCACCCCCTATCACCACCTGTCACTTTTACCTATCAGATCAGACCCTAATCTGCCCCTTGCGGGCACCCAATCACCCGCCCACACGCTCAGATTGCCCTCTGACCCCCCCTTATCAATTCACCAGTGCATTAATTACATCTGTTCTTCCCTGTAATAACCCACTGATCACCTGTCAAGCACCTGCCAATCACCTATCACCCATCAATCACCCCCTGTCACCCCCTGTCACTGCCACCCATCAATCAGCCCCTAACTTGCCCCTTGCGGGCAATCTGATCACCCACCCACACCATTAGATCGCCCGCAAACCCGCCGTCAGATTACCTCCCAAATGTATCGTTTACATCTGTTATCTTCTCTAAACACCCACTAATTACCCATCAATCACCCATCAATCACCCCCTATCACCACCTGTCACTGTTACCTATCAGATCAGACCCTAATCTGCCCCTTGCGGGCACCCAATCACCCGCCCACACGCTCAGATTGCCCTCAGACCCCCCCCCCCCCCTTATCAATTCGCCAGTGCATTAATTACATCTGTCCTTCCCTGTAATAACCCACTGATCACCTGTCAATAACCTGCCAATCACCTATCACCCATCAATCACCCCCTGTCACTGCCACCCAACAATCAGCCCCTAACCTGCCCCTTGCGGGCAATCTGATCACCCACCCACACAAATAGATCGCCCGCAGATCCGACATCAGATCACCACCCAAGCGCAGCGTTTACATCTATTCTCTCCTCTAAACACCCACTAATTACCCATCAATCACCCCCTATCACCACCTGTCACTGTTACCCATCAGATCAGACCCTAATCTGCCCCTTGCGGGCACCCAATCACCCGCCTACACGCTCAGATTGCCCTCAGACCCCCCCTTATCAATTCGCCAGTGCAATATTTACATCTGTCCTTCCCTGTAATAACCCACTGATCACCTGTCAATCACCTGCCAATCACCTATCACCCATCAATCACCCCCTGTCACTGCCACCCATCAATCACCCCCTGTCACTGCCACCCATCAATCACCCGCTGTCACTGCCACCCATCAATCAGCCCCTAACCTGCCCCTTGCGGGCAAACTGATCACCCACCCACACCAATAGATCGCCCGCAGATCCGACATCAGATCACCACCCAAGCGCAGTGTTTCCATCTATTCTCTACCCTAAACACCCACTAATTACCCATCAATCACCCCCTGTCACTGCTACCTATCAGATTAGACCCCTATCTGCCCCTAGGGCACTCAATCACCCGCCCACACCCTCAGAATGCCCTCAGACCCCAGCCCTGATCACCTCGCCAGTGCATTGCTTGCATCTATTCCCCCCTCTAATCACACCTTGAGACACCCATCAATCACCTCCTGTCACCCCCTAGCACACCTACCCATCAGATCAGGCCCCAATTTGCCCCGTGTGGGCTCCTGATCACTCGGCCAAACCCTCAGATCCCCCTCAGACCCCCTTCCGATCACCTCCCCAGTGCATTGATTGCTTCTATTTTTCCCTCTAACCACCCCCTGAGACACCCATCAATCACCTCCTGTCACCCCCCTAGCACTCCTATCCATCAGATCAGGCCCAATACAACCTGTCATCTAAAAGGCCACCCTGCTTATGACCGGTTCCACAAAATTCGCCCCCTCATAGACCACCTGTCATCAAAATTTGCAGATGCTTATACCCCTGAACAGTCATTTTGAGACATTTGGTTTCCAGACTACTCACGGTTTTGGGCCTGTAAAATGCCAGGGCGGTATAGGAACCCCACAAGTGACCCCATTTTAGAAAAAAAGACACCCCAAGGTATTTTGTTACGTGTATGACGAGTTCATAGAAGATTTTATTTTTTATCAAAAGTTAGCGGAAATTAATTTTTATTGGTTTTTTTTCACAAAGTGTCATTTTTCACTAACTTGTGACAAAAAATAAAATCTTCTATGAACTCGCCATACACCTAACAGAATACCTTGGGGTGTCTTCTTTCTAAAATGGGGTCACTTGTGGGGTTCCTATACTGCCCTGGCATTTTAGGGCCCCTAAACCGCGAGGAGTAGTCTAGAAAACAAATGCTTCAAAATGATCTGTGAATAGGACGTTGGGCCCCTTAGCGCACCTAGGCTGCAAAAAAGTGTCACACATGTGGTACCGCCGTACTCAGGAAAAGTAGTATAATGTGTTTTGGGGTGTATTTTTACACGTACCCATGCTGGGTGGGAGAAATTTCTATGTAAATGGACAATTGTGTGTAAAAAAATCAAACAATTGTCATTTACAGAGATATTTCTCCCACTTAGCATGGGTATGTGTAAAAATACACCCCAAAACGCATTATACTACTTCTCCTGAGTACGGCGGTACCACATGTGTGGCACTTTTTTACACCCTAAGTACGCTAAGGGGCCCAAAGTCCAATGAGTACCTTTAGGATTTCACAGGTCATTTTGCGACATTTGGTTTCAAGACTACTCCTCACGGTTTAGGGCCCCTAAAATGCCAGGGCAGTATAGGAACCCCACAAATGACCCCATTCTAGAAAGAAGACACCCAAA
This sequence comes from Hyperolius riggenbachi, assembly GCF_040937935.1. Taxonomy (NCBI): domain Eukaryota; kingdom Metazoa; phylum Chordata; class Amphibia; order Anura; family Hyperoliidae; genus Hyperolius; species Hyperolius riggenbachi. Next base: position 131,417,744 of record NC_090652.1, on the reverse strand, counting down.
GGTATTCCGTACGGAGTATGGTGAGTTCATAGAAGATTTTATTTTTTGTCACAAGTTAGCGGAAAATGACACTTTGTGAAAAAAAACTATTAAAATCAATGTCCGCTAACTTGTGACAAAAAAATAAAAACTTCTATGAACTCACCATACTCCTAACGGAATACCTTGGGGTGTCTTCTTTCTAAAATGGGGTCATTAGTGGGGTTCCTATACTGCCGTGGCATTTTAGAAGATTCATAGAAGATTTTATTTTTTGTCACAAGTTAGCGGAAATTGATTTTAATTGTGTTTTTTCACAAAGTGTCATTTTCCGCTAACTTTTGACAAAAAATAAAATCTTCTATGAACTCACCATACTGCGTACGGAATACCTTGGGGCGTCTTCTTTCTAAAATGGGGTCATTTGTGGGGTTCCTATACTGCCCTGACATTTTAGGGGCCCTAAACCGTGAGGAGTAGTCTTGAAACGAAATTTCTCAAAATGACCTGTGAAATCCTAAAGGTACTCATTGGACTTTGGGCCCTTTAGCGCAGTTAAGGTGCAAAAAAGTGCCACACATGTGGTATCGCCGTACTCAGGAGAAGTAGTATAATGTGTTTTGTGGTGTATTTTTACACATACCCATGCTGAGTGGGAGAAAGATCTCTGTAAATGGACAATTGTGTGTTATAAAAATTAACAAATTGTCATTTACAGAGATATTTCTCCCACCCAGCATGGGTATGTGTAAAAATACACCCCAAAACACATTATACTACTTCTCCTGAGTACGGCAATACCACATGTGTGGCACTTTTTTGCAGCCTAACTGCGCTAAGGGGTCCAAAGTCCAATGAGCACCTTTAGGCTTTACAGGGGTGCTTACAATTTAGCACCCACCAAAATGTCAGGACAGTAAACACACCCCACAAATGACCCCATTTTGGAAAGTAGACCCTTCAAGGTATTCAGAGAGGGGCATGGTGAGTCCGTGGCAGATTTCATTTTTTTTTGTCGCAAGTTAGAAGAAATGGAAACTTTTTTTTTTTTTTTTTTCTCACAAAGTGTCATTTTCCGCTTACTTGTGACAAAAAATAATATCTTCTATGAACTCACTATGCCTCTCAGTGAATACTTTGGGATGTCTTCTTTCCAAAATGGGGTCATTTGGGGGTATTTATATTATCCTGGAATTCTAGCCCCTCATGAAACATGACAGGGGGTCAGAAAAGTCAGAGATGCTTGAAAATGGGAAAATTCACTTTTTGCACCATAGTTTGTAAACGCTATAACTTTTACCCAAACCAATAAATATACACTGAATGTTTTTTTTTTATCAAAAACATGTTTGTCCACATTTTTCGCGCTGCATGTATACAGAAATTTTACTTTATTTGAAAAATGTCAGCACAGAAAGTTAAAAAAAATCATTTTTTTGCCAAAATTCATGTCTTTTTTGATGAATATAATAAAAAGTAAAAATCGCAGGAGCAATCAAATAGCACCAAAAGAAAGCTTTATTAGTGACAAGAAAAGGAGCCAAACACACAGCAATTTTCCAATCCGGGTGTATTCAACCATACTGACCAAGTCTACAAGAATCTATTGCCCAACATGACAAATTGATCATAATTTACATAACTTTTTGCCAAAAGTGATTACAATTATATTAGACTAGACAGAAATTCCCCTGGATTAAGGGTGGATAGAAGTGGTTGTGGAATGATAGCCCACAGCGTTGCACTGCGTCAAGCAGTACATCACTATGGTTCAGTCAATTTGCAATAGATGTCATGCTGAAATCTACTGGAAATCAATAAACAGTGTGTAGTAGGAATCAATCCCTTTTCTCATTAGTAAACTATATGAAGCTCACTATATAGTCTGCAATACCCAAAGATATATAGGGCATATTCTGAGTGATGGTTAAATACCTCCTGAAAAGTGAGGGATTTAACCATAAATCGCTTGGCAGGGCTGCGCTGCCATCGACTTACACAGGAGGCATTGAGAGCCCAATATGTTGTAGTATCTTAAATCTGCACAAAGCAACTGGAGGATTAATGAAGGTGTATTCACAGTGCAGGCATTGTAAGCACAGTTGGCATCTAACCGTCAATTTTAACCAGAAAAAAAACCACCATCCTGAACTCGCACTTTTCACAGTTGACCCAGGGGATGGTGAGAAACCTTACAAAGCCGGACCAATTAGCCTTAAAAAGGGACAATTCCTTCCCGACTTCAAATGATAGTCAGATAAATCCCTGGATCAACTCTCCCGGGTATTACCTAGTAATTATAGCCATGGTTGCCCTTCAATGCCAGGAAAGCATCCAAACCATCTTTAAATGCAGATATAAAGTTTGCCATAACTACTTCTTGAGGTAAGATATTCCAGATTTTAACCACTCTGAGGCTCCTCGCACACTGCATGTGATTCTGATTCCGATTTTTAATCGTTACTGCATGCTGCATTTTTCCTCCGTTTTTCTGTTGATTGCATTCAGGGAAAATAAGAATTGGAAATGGAATTGGAATTGCAAAACGGATTTGCAGTGTGCAGGGAGCCTTACTGTGAAGGACTGCTTTCTAAGTAGATGGCAAGAACTTTTTTCCTCCATACACAGATCAGGGCCCCTTGTCTGTTTTACAACTCTAGACAAAAAAGCTCATCTGCCAAGCTTTTGTACTGTCCCCAGGTGTATTGTCTGTCTGTACATTCTGCACATGTGCAGCCAGTGGCCCCTGGGGGTAAATCTGCTGGCTGTGCATGCACACAATGGTGGATTGTGACAGCAACTCAACTCTCAGTGGGAGAGCTTGATGTGCAGAGGATGTAGTGGTGGCGGGGACAACAGCGGACCATGACACCATTTTTCCAGCCATGCATGTGCCACCCTGTGCCAGTGGAAGACTGGTGACTACCAGTGACTGGTAGCGGTACTCGCAACCCAGAGGATGCGCTGGTGACAGGGAAGGCTCCCAAAAAGGCCAGGAGCTGTGTTTCTAGCAACTGTTATTCTAATGAGCCTAAGGTTTCTCTCTCTCTTTCTCTCTCTTTCTCTCTTATATATATAATATATGCAAATCGTTCACGTTTGTTACATCATTCATGCATAGCAAATTACTAAAAACCACAGGAAAAAATAAGCAACAGTCTGGTTGTGTTTTCTTTTATATAAAACCTTGACGAACTATTTTGCTGCAGACTCTTGGGCTATTTTTGTAAACAAGCACACATAAAAATACTATATGCACACCAACATGCATATACTAATTCACACTGTACTTTCTCCAAATTAGCTGGCATATAAAAAAAAAAGTCAGCCACTTTATCAAAATGATTTGAGTAAAGAGGCGCAGAAAGTTAAGCATATTCTTAAACAATGGTGGTTGATCTACAGTGCTAAAAATTAGCCTTCAGTTTGATTAATACTGTTATATGAGGTCATAAATACTTGCGGCACAAAAGGTTAATGTAGTGTGAAGGGTTGTAAAACAAGGAGAACAGCCTGCTAGATCATGGCGAGGCATTTGCTCTCACTTTTATATGCATGGCAATGTTTATAGACTGTGCAAAGGGTCTGCCAACAATTAAACTATATTTGTGCATTTATTACAACATTATTTAATGCTTTTTAAGTGCATAAGTTTGGATTTCCAAGAACAAGCACATTAGTAATCCAGCTATGGGCTCACAACTCAATTTGATTTCTCTTTTGCATTAAGAATTAAATTACGGAAAATTTTTGTCTCTATATTAATCCAGAAAGGAAAAACATAATTTTTCAAAATGTGAGATCAGGAACACACTGATATTTTTCATTTCCATTTATCGGAGGGCTCATTTATCATTTGTCAAGGAACCAGTAAGTCCCATACTTTCAATATAATTATGCACAGTAAACCACCATAAAGATTGTCTGTTGCCAGTGGAATAAATAAATACACAAACGTTTCCAGCTCAGATCACTTCTCAATATGCTTTTTGTATACAGAGGTGCCAATATGTTTTAAAATATATTAAACAGCTTAAAAAATGGGGGTGGGGGGGATGGGTAGGTAAGGGTGGACTTCCCACAGATGACACAACAGTATTGTTTCAATAAGGATATGCAATGTTTATTTCTTACTCCCATATGAGTGATAGTGCTATTGCTCATCCTGGCACATATCTAGTGGCTCCTTTTTGTACCTTGCCTGAGGAAGCAGGTGTTTGACTCACGTTACGTGTTGCAGATTGTTTTGAGTAAGAAATAAACATTGCATATCCTTATTGATACAAAACTGTTGTGTCACCTATGGGGAGGTAAGTCCACCCTTACCCCCCATTTTAAGCTGTTTTTAATATATTTTACTCTTTATTGGTACCTCTGTATACACAAAACAATTGATTATCCACCCTTATTATCCAGCTTTGTTTAGGAAAGGGCTCTTTACAGTAAGAGTGATTAAAATGTGGAATGTATTACCGCAGGAAGTAGTTAGTAGTTCCTTCCCTGGTCATTTGAGATTTGCATACTAGGGAACTTTTTCTTTATTGCTGACTAGCAAACTATTCATAAATAGTATATTCATAGGTGAACAAAAAAAATTGTTGGCCGCAGGGTTGAGAAGAAAAGCCTACAGGGCATACATGTCACACTCTGACCTGCAGGCTAAATATGATCCTCAGAGCTATTAAATTTGGCCCTCAAGTGATTTCCCCACATTGCATTATGTTTGGCCCACTCTAGACCACTAAGGAAGCTATATTGGAGGCAAAGCCCTAGAAATACAGGGATGTCATATGGGGGAGGTAGGGGCAAAGCACTAAACACTAGGGAACTGTATAGGGCCGGGTGGGGGCCTCTAGACACCCAGGAACTGTATAGGGAAGGGTGAGGGCTTTGAGACATCAGGGAGCTGTATAGGGGAAGGGAGTAACTGTATACGGCAATAGCTGGAAGCCAAATTATATCATTCCCCACCATCCATGTTGGCCTGGAGGGGGAATAGTAATTAACACGGCTGGGATTTGTGCAGCAGCAGGATCAGCCATATACCAGCTGTATCCTGCACCCAAGTCTCCCACGCCAATTTCAAATGTATGCCTCTACTGGGCCACAGGGGTAATTGAGACTGTAACTGAGCTTTAAATATCTTTACTTTTTGTAAACTACAGAAAAGTTTACTTATTATTTGTTAACAGTGGCGTAGCAATAGGGGTTGCAGAGGTAGCGAACGCATCGGGGCCCTTGGGTCAAAGGGGCCCCAAGAGGTCCTCCCTCAAGTACAATATTAGCTCTCTATTGGCTCTGTGCTGGTAAGAATCACTTCTATAGATGCTTTATATAGTGTAATCATTAACAAACAGTTTCCCATCCCCTACTTGCACCTCCGACACTGTGAAAATCCCTGGCAGGTTTTGGGTGCACCAAATTAATTGTTATATATAGAGTGCTTTGGAGGGCCTCATGTAAAACTTGCACTGGGGCCCATAGCTCCTTAGCTACGCTAATGTTTCAAAACTACCAGCTATGCTTTCTATCCCTTTAAACCTAGAATCGCCACATTTCCTAAGTATACCATGAACTTACTGTAAGTGTCAAAAAACTAGCGTGTGACATTACAAATGGCTATCTAGTATCGTTTTGGATAAACTCTAAATCTTCTGACATGGGTCAAGTAATTAAAGCCTGGCAAAAAATAGTAACATTTATTTTTCTCTTGAAAGCAGCTTTCTACAGAGATCAAACTTTTTTTTTTGTACAGTACAAAGCTGATCTGGCAAGTCCACTCAGCAGTAGGTTGTGTCAACACAGATCCTACTACAAAAGGAGTTTCACATACATGACATGAGCCAACTTCACAGGGGAAAAAATGATGGAGAGGCTGGTACTTGCTCGCCTTGAGCTGGAGACAGATATTGGAAGATTAAAAGGACTCCAGATAGGATTGATTTGCTAAGAAGATGCTATTCACTTTATTCTTGACATTTATTTTGTATAGGGAAGTAACTTTTTCCCCACCGCCTGTATAAATCTCTCATGCTGAAATATAGTGGAGTGTACTGTGTTCAGGGTCGGTGGTGAATGGTAAATGGCAGTGCCAACACATTTAACCTTTGTAGCATTCCCTGGTATGATCTATTGCATTTACATGCATCCAGATGATAAAAATAGCTGCCCTCTGTAGTGTGTTGTCACAGCGCAGAAATCCCTCAATATTTCAACTGAACATAGTCATTTTCTATGTAAGTATGCAGATTCGTGGTTGACAAATATGTATTCATACAGATTTATTCTTGCAAATTCTTATCAAGCATAAACTTCAAACACCAGCAGCCACATACATACATAGACGTGACAGTCATTTATATTTTTAAGGCTAATCACACCATATTTATTATATATTGTATTATGTTCCTCTTTCAACATTCATTGAACCTGACACTGAACTGGCTTAAGCAGCATACATACAGTATATGCTCTTTGGAAGGCTTCTGCAAGTACTATACCACTTGAATGACTGTAATTTCCGGCTGATCTGGAATTGCTATAAAATGCCAAATGAAATGCTTTATGATAACCTGCTGCATTCTGTCTTTTAAGCTATAAAACAAAGCATAAATAATGATCCTTTAAACTTTCCTGCAGTAAAACCTTATCTCAAGCTGCCTCTCACTGTTAATTGGGTGTTTAAAGGGAACCTTAACTGAGAGGGATATGGATGTTTCCTTTTAAACAATACCAGTTACTTGGCAGCACTGCTGATCTCTTTGGCTGCAGCAGTGGCTGAATCACACACCTGAAACAAGCATACAGCTAATCCAGTCTGACTTCAGACAGAGCACCTGATCTGCATGCTTGTGACTGAACAGTATTAGAGACACAGGACCAGCAGGAGAGTCAGGAAACTGGTATTATTTTAAAAGGAAAAATCCATATCCTTCTCAGTTTAGCAAAAGTTTGCTTACTTAAAACAGAAAGTATTTGCGATAATTTAGGTTTGCGTTAGCTCTGAGATGTCTCCCAGTGCATCACTGCTGAATACAGGTCCTTCTCAAATAATTAGCGTACTGTGTTAAAGTTCATTATTTTCTGTAATGTACTGATAAACATTAGACTTTCATATATTTTAGATTCATTACACACAACTGAAGTAGTTCAAGCCTTTTATTGTTTTAATATTGATGATTTTGGCATACAGCTCATGAAAACCCAAAATTCCTAACTCAAAAAATTAGCATATCATGAAAAGGTTCTCTAAACGAGCTATTAACCTAATCATCTGAATCAACTAATTAACACCTGCAAAAGATTCCTGAGGCTTTTAAAAACTCTATTGAAGCATCCTGGGCCTCCATAACACCTGAGCAGTGCCACAGGCTGATTGCCTCCATGCCACGCCGCATTGAAGCAGTCATTTCTGCAAAAGGATTCCCGACCAAGTATTGAGTGCATAACTGAACATAATTATTTGAAGGTTGACTCTTTTTGTTTTAAAAACACTTTTCTTTTATTGGTCATATGAAATATGCTATTTTTTTGACATAGGAATTTGGGGTTTTCATGAGCTGTATGCCAAAATCATCAATATTAAAACAATAAAAGGCTTGAACTACTTCAGTTGTGTGTAATGAATCTAAAATATATGAAAGTCTAATGTTTATCAGTACATTACAGAAAATAATGAACTTTATCACAATATGCTAATTTTTTTAGAAGGACCTGTATATGCAAATTACCCATTGTTGTCCTTAGAAGCTAAACACACCTCCAGATCCACTGGAATGCAATGATGTGTCAGATATTAATTGTACAGAGCCACAATAAGCCAACATGCATACAGACTGTTTCAGACTGGTTGGTCTTCATCAGTGCATGGCATTGATTAATGTGGAATGCACTGATGAAGACCAACCAGTCTGAAACACTCTCTAGGCATTTTGGATTATTGTGGCTCTGTACAATTAACAGCTGACACATCATTGCATTCCAGCCGATCTGGAGGTGTGTTTAGCTTCTAAGGACGACAATGGTTAATTTGCATATTTCAGCAGTGATGCACTGGGAGACATCTCTGAGCTCACTCCAACCTGAATTATCGCAAATAATTTCTGTTTTAACCTTTTCACCTCGAAGGGTTTTTCCTCTCAAAAAACCAGACCAATTTCTTCCCGTCAGCGCTCCTTCCATTCATTCACCTATAACTTTATTACTACTTATCACAATGAAACAATCTATATCTTGGTTTTTTTGCCACTGATTAGGCTTTCTTTGGGGGGTACTTTTTGCTAAGAATTATTTTATTCTAACTCAGTTTTAATGGAAATAATAAGAAAAAAACTGAAAAAATTCATTATTTCTCAGTTTTCGGCCATTATAGTTGCAAAATGAAATATGCTACCGTAATTAAAACCCACACATTTTATTTGCCCATTTGTATTGGTTATTGCAAAGCTTAAAATTTTTCCCTAGTACAATGTATGGCGCCAATATTTTATTTGGAAATAAAGGTGCATTTTTTAAGTTTTGCGTCTATCCCTATTGCAAGCCCATAATTTATAAAGTAATTGTAGTATACAGTTTTTGTATACATATGAAAAAAGTTCAGTCCCTAAGGTAACTATTTATGTATTTTTTTTTTTTATTTGTAATTTTTTTAATTAAAAAAATGGTAACTTTAGGGGAGTGTGGGAGGTCAGGGGTTAATAATAATAAAAAAGTAACTAGGGATGATAAACTGAAAAATAACAAAGGGGGATGTAGTATTACAATTTGGCCACAAGATGTCTTCAGTGGTGACTTCTGCTCTGTACTGTTAGTACGGAAATAAAAGCACTACAAGCATGGGATTCATGAATGCCAGAGCCCTCGGAATAGACGGCTGCAGCCATTCACAGGGGAACTTAGATCAATGAATGGGATTTGTTTTCCCATTAATCGATCTAGCGGTGGGCCATCGGCAGTAACAAGCGAGGAGGGGGGGGGGGGGTCCGGCGGGAGGGATGTAGTAGCTACGTCCCTGCACAGAGTTGTGGCATTTTGCAGGGATGTAGTTACTCGTCCTAGGTGAGGTGAAATGGTTAAGAAAGCAAACTTTTGCTTTCCATAGCATTTCAGTAAGGGGGCTTTTAGGACCATTGTAGCCCATTACACACCCCAACGAGTTCTGGTTCACCATGAGCTTGCTGGTTAGTCTGTACTTCTCAGTTTAGGTTCCCTTTACGTGCTTTAGAAAACAGGACTGTATTCTTCCCAATTTAGTTGATTAAAAAGAATCTCTTTTGCATAGGTAACAACTGAAGTTTTTTCTTCTTCCTGTAGTGGAAAATAGTATGAGACTCTTGTTTTTGCTACTATTGTTATATTTCTTAGATGTACTACTCATACAAATTATTATCTCATACGTTTATTTTCATTTTAGATTTCCATTATGAGACTTTAAAATACATGTAAACAAACACATACAACTAAGAAGTACTTTTCATCCAGCGTTATATGAATCATAAATTATTTTTTTCTCATAATGCTGTCACTTACAGTAGGTAGTAGAAATCTGACAGAACTGACAGGTTTTAGACTAGCCCATCTCCTTATGGGGGATTCTCAGGGATTTCTTTACTTTCAAAAGCACTTAGTGAATGGCAGGTGCTCTGTCCAATGGTCAAAGAAGTGTGTCACAAACAGGGAGGCTGGCCAGCATCTTCGCATAAATCCTTTTCAGGGAGTGTCTTTATAAAGAATAAAGGACATCCTGACAATCCCCCATGAAGAGATGGACTACCCCAAAACCTGTGGCTTCTGTCAGATATTTACTACCTATTGTTAGTGACAGCAACATAGGAGAAAAGTAATTTTTGGCTCTTGTTACTCTGGAAAAAATGTAGTTCTTATTTCTATGTGATTACATGTATTTTAATTATTAAATATGTATGCAATAGTGGTCCTTTAAGTAAAGCAAGAATAGAATATCAGTAAAATTACAGACATTCTATTATCATTATTAGCCAGCTATCAGAAGTTTAATATTGACAGCATTGCTGATATTCTACTTGTGGCTTAACCACTTCAGAACCACAGTGGTAAACCCCCCTAAAGACCAGGCACATTTTTACTAAAATGGCCACTGCAGCTTTAAGGCCAAGCAGCAGGGCCGCACAATACAGCACACAAGTGATCCCCCCCCCACTCCCCCCACCAACAGACCTCTCTGTTGGTGCGGTCTGATCGCCCCCAAGTTGTTTATTTAAAAAAAATATATATATATTTATATCTTTTTTTGACATTATTTTTCCTATTTATTATTTATTTATTTATTTCAAATCCCTCCCTCCCCCCACCCGGGCCAATCATGGTGATCGGCTGTCATAGGCTTCTGCCTATGAGAGTCGATCACTCTCTTGTCCCCCAGGGTGACAGCTGTGTCACACGGCTTTCCATAGTACAGTGCTGCTGCTGATCACAGTGCTGTACATGTAAATAGACGGCGGTTTCGCCCTCTTTACTGTCTCCTGAGCAGCAACCGCCGCTCGGAGACTAAAAGCGGGGAAGAGCTCAACCCCCCCCCGAGCAGGAGATGCGCGCGCAGCCTGCGCGTGACTTCCTGCAAAACAGAGCCCCTGGACTCGATGCCAGTTGGCCAAATTTTGCCAGTGCCCTTTTTTGATGAATACAGGGGTTGTAGGTGAATTGGGTGCCGGGTTTGGCTGCCATGTAATAGCCTGCAATGTTAAATTGTGGTTACATGGTGCCAAGGTGATGAGTTGAGTTGGGTGCCAAGGTGATGAGTTGCCCTATACTCTGCAATCGGCTATCACTAGCTGGTAGTTTGGGAACCCATCGCCAATCACTAGCAAATCGGCTATGGCACTTTTACTTATTGCTAGCTGATCATCACTAGATCGATGGCTAGTTCTAGGGATAGTAGTTACTTTATGAGAGGGGTTAGTGTCAGCAATTAGGAGGGGAGGTTACTGTTGTATTTACATTTTAGTTAAGTCACATTCTTTTCCCCTTGCTTTCCTACAAATCATCACTTAGAAAACTATTATCCTCTTATTATTACCTGGCGTAACTCTACCAAACACAATGATTTGTCTAGAAGCTAGACAAATGAAATGTTATAAAGTAGCATACGCAGTCCTCATTTTAAATCCATCTAGCCTGACAAGTGTTAAAATCTATGCAACTCAACAGTGAATTTTGCATTACTTTGATTCAAAGCATAACAGCAGGTTATTCATTAATTTATTGTCCTTCACATGATGTTTTTCATGTTTTTGAATGAGAACATTATGTAAAAGTGGCATAAAATAATTTGTAAGGAGGGCAATTACTTCACTCTGTGACAATAGAAAATATGTTGCTAATTTAGAAACAGATGTTAAGTGCATACTTCATCAGCAGCTCTGAAACATTTCTTCTGAATTTTTTTGTTTATGCAGTAAGAATATTAAAAACTTTAAGAAGCAGGTGAGTCTGCTGAACAGAACTGCAAGGATTGAAATGTTTAGCAAGGTATCTAGAGACCATAAAGAGTGTAAGATGCACACTGTCCTGATACATAATTGAGTAGCTATAGCAATAATTAGTTCTGTACTTTTTAAAAGACTCAAAGTCTGTCTTCAGTCAAATAAATGGTTTAGTATTGGTTTCAGTTTGTCCAGGTTGTAATCCAATGGTCTATTCTTAGAGGGACATTCCATGAAGTTCTGAGATTTTGATTTGATTTAAAGGGTACAAATGTGTCACCCTGCCTCCCCCCACACATGGCTTCCACTAAAAACAAGTGGTAGCAGTTAACTAGGTAGGTAGGTGTATTTGTGTTAGCAACAATAGTTCCGTGTGCACTAGATGTCAGGACTTGGACCATATGAACAAAGGATATGGGTGCAAATTGTCTCCAGAGGATTTCAAGGATTTCACAACCTGATCAGCAGATTTGTGTACTGCAGTTGGGGAAGTTAACACTTGGGGCCCCGGTACAATCGCAACATCTGCGCCCCCTATTGCTACGCCCCTATTGCTATGCCACACTTACTGTTAGAGATTTTCCAAGGAGTCTATGGGTGCTGAGACTATGTCAGTACCTGGAGGCTTAAATAAACCACCAGCATTTTCTGCAGCATCAGCTCTTGCATACTTTTAATGTGCTCCTTCCATATAAGGACTGGGTGGGCAAAGGGGTGGTGGGCTATTGTTAAGGTAGCCATACACTGGTCCATTTGACATCAGATTCGACCAACAGATAGATCCCTCTCTGATCGAATCTGATCAGAGAGGGATCGTATGGCTACCTTTACTGCAAACAGATAGTGAACCGATTTCAGCCTGAAACCGTTCACAATCTGTTGTGGTGGTGGTGGTGGTGCCGCCGCTCCCCCCGCCCGCATACATTACCTGCTCCGCCGGCGCGACTCCAGTCCCCAGGTCTCCGCTGTCTTCTCCGCTCTGGTCTCCAGGTCCAGCGTGCTTTACTTCTTCCTGCCCAGCAGGAAGTTTAAACAGTAGAGCGCCCTCTACTGTTTAAACTTCCTGCTGGGCAGGAGGAACTGAAGCATGCCGGAGACCAGCGCGGACACGGAGCAGCGGTGACCGGGGGTAGTCGTGCCGGTGGAGCAGGTAATGTATGCGGCTCTATTGCGTCGGTCGTCGGGCACTCGAACGCCGCTAGCGACGCACTCCCTACCCGCGGGCGATCGACGGTAATTTTCCGCACGGAGCGATCGACGGGATCGGACGAAATGGATCGAAATTCGGCGTGTAGCGTGAACGAAATGGCGGCAAATTGGGCCAGTGTATGACCAGCTTAGGTATTCTGAATGTATTTTGTAACCGGAGGATATATGGTAGTTTAACTCTTCTAACACTGTCTGAAGATGCCCTAGTTCTAGTTAACTGTGAAAATGCACAATATTTTTTTTAGTGCACAAATGAACTTACTTTAACAAGTCATAATATGTTTAGTTTTTAGCCTTAGCTTTAAAATGTATTAATGCTTTGTATTATTTTGAAGGAAAATATTAAATTATCCAAATATAGGTCCCATACCGATATACAGTATGGCACATTGCACCTTTATCCCTAAGACCGGCCCTGCATGTGGAGTGAGGGTTTATATAAGGTGTTTTGACAACTGAAGTGACAAGAATATGGAGGCTGCCATGTTTATTTCCTGTTAAACAATACCAGCTGCCTGGCAGCCCTGCTGATCTATTCGGCTGCAGTAGTGTCTGAATAACACCAGAAACAAGCAAGCAGCTAATCTTTTCAGCTCTTACAATAAGGTCAGAAACACCTGATCTGCTGCGTGCTTGTTCAGGGTCTATGGCTAAAAGTATTAGGTGCAGAGGATCATCAGGGCTGCCAGGCAACTGGTATCGCTTAAAAGGAAAGAAATATGGCAGCCTCCATATACCTCTCACTTCAGCTGTCCTTTAAATTTCTAGTATTCAGTATTCACAGCAGATGTAGGGGAACCAGCAGCAAGGATCTCCAGTGTTGACTACACAGCACCATCTTGTGGCTATTCTGCAAGCTACTGCCAATGGAATTTTATTACATTGATTAAACTTTAAGCTTTGCAAAACCAGTAGGATACATCTATACAATATCTTGCAAGTTAAAAAGTATTTAAAATAAGCTCTGACAATTAGCAAAAGTCTGATATTATTATTTATCATGCGCATCCTACGCAGGTGTACAGCACCTGTGCAGGCCACACTTGACGGCGGGAAGGCGAAGAAGAATACGCGTGGCCGGGGGCCGACTCTCAGTCTACCAACAATGAAACTAGCCCGCGGCAGGGTTCAGAGTACACTCGAGGACCGGCAAGGGCACAGGATGGCTGCAGGGGGCTTGGGGAAGCCCCAGGTAAGTGAAACTTTTTTTCTTGTCCAGGGTTAAGGTACTCTTTAAGAGAAATCTTAAGTGAAAGGCAAACGGAAGCTGCCATCTTTATTCCTGTTCACTAATTGATAGTAACCTTGCTGTCATTATTTTTTTATTTCAGCAGTGTCTGAGTCATATACATGGAATAAGCATGCAGTCACAACAGCAAATGAGACAAAGGTTTATGTAATGATTTTAATAATGTTTATGAATATGATTGTGTGTCATCTTTTACATCATCAACTATTTTTGTGTGAAGGAATTACAGTTTATTATTATTATTTATTGTATTTATAAAGCGCCAACTAGTGTTGGGCGAACAGTGTTCGCCACTGTTCGGGTTCTGCAGAACATCACCCTGTTCGGGTGATGTTCGCGTTCGGCCGAACACCTGATGGTGTTCGGCCTTTTAAGTTCGGGTTCGCCCCGAACTTCTAATGGCCGCCGAACAGGGCCGAACAGGGCCCCTGTTCGGCCGAACAGGGCCCTGTTCGGGCGAATACGGCCCCCCTATGGGGTCGCAGGCATAAGGGGGGAGCATGCCCCGATCGCGGGGGGGGGTCGGAAATTCCCCCCACCCCCTCCGCTAGCGCTCCCCCCTCTGCCCGCTTCCCCATAACAAAGTTTCAAGAAGTACCTGCTGTGTCCGGTGGTAGTGTGGGTGGCTGGCAGTGGGCGGCACTATGCAGTGACTGAATGAGGAGGAGGAGTCCGGAGAGTGACGCGTTGAGGGAGGCCGGGCAGCGGGCGGTTCAGCAGTGAACCGCCCTCTGCCCGGCCTCCCTCAATGCGTCACTCTCCGGACTCCTCCTCCTCATTCAGTCACTGCATAGTGCCGCCCACTGCCAGCCACCCACACTACCACCGGACACAGCAGGTACTTCTTGAAACTTTGTTATGGGGAAGCGGGCAGAGGGGGGAGCGCTAGCGGAGGGGGTGGGGGGAATTTCCGACCCCCCCCGCGATCGGGGCATGCTCCCCCCTTATGCCTGCGACCCCATAGGGCCCCCAAAAGCTGGATGTTCGGAAAGTTCGGGGTTCGGCCCGAACATGCCGAACATCTCGGCCATGTTCGGCGAACTTTCCCGAACCCGAACATCCAGGTGTTCGCCCATCACTAGCGCCAACATATTACGCAGCGCTGCACAATAGATAAAAGGGTTAACATACAAGGTAGGACATACAGGAAACTCACAACAAAACAAGATCATGCAAATGATTTGATAACAATATAATGTCATAGGTCAAAATAGAGATCGTTCTAGTCCACAAAAGGAGTGATTGTCAGTAAGATTGCATAATCAAGCTGGAAACACTTATAAGGGAGAGGGCCCTGCCAGAGGCTTACAATCTAAAGGGTGGGGGTGGAGACAATAGGAGCATCTGTTGAGAGGGTGTCTAACAGAACATATTATGGTGCTGGTGTAGGGGGGTATGCGAGTTTAAAGTAGCCTTTCTCAACCAGGGTTCCCTGGAACCTCAGGGTTCCTTGAAGACTTTGCAGGGGTTCCCTGGCATTTTCCCCTTCAATATGAGCTACCTAAGCTGGCAGGTTGAGAAAGTTTCAAAATTACATTCCTAGCTTCTCAATGTCCTCTTCACTCATTTTCTGCCTATTCTGAATTCTATCTTCCCTACTTGTTCTTCACTGGTACAATGTGTTATGGGACATTATTTACATTGGGGATGAATAAATATGTGGAGTGCCAGAACTAAGTATGTGTGTACAGCAGATGAAGAGGAAAGAGAGAAAGCCCAAACACTGGGCAACTATAATAGGGAGTGCAATAATGGAGGGCATGACATGGGTGTCCTGTAACGCAGAAACAAAGAATGGGGTCTATTACAATAACAAGAGTTTAACCTCACCCACTATCAATGACTAATCCTAATATAAAATAAATAGCCTCTCTTTCTATGAATGCAGAGGGTCCCTGTGATTAGAAAATTATTTGAAAAGGTTCCTCCAGCGTAGGGATGCTTATTCGGATTCCGCAGAATTTAAATTTCTGAATTTCCGATCAGAAATCAGTAATCATTGTAAGGTAATCGGAATTCCATCAAAAATCCGAAATACCGATAGTCGGTAATTTCAGGCCAATCACAGAATTTGGAATGAATAAGAGAATCAGATTGTACATTTGGAAACTTGGTTTGATTCTAGAAAAACTGAACTGTCATTACCGCTTGCCAACAGCGATTCCGATCAGAAATTTAAAATCCGAACCCGGACATCAGGATACAATCGGAAATCCATGAAATCGGTCAAACGCATTGGCGGAAATCAGAATTCCTGCAGAATCCAAAATCAGCATTTCTAACCATCCCTACTCCAGGGTAAAAATTATGAGAAAGGCTGGTTTAGAGAACGAGTAATAACGTTTGGAAGCAACACAAATGAATGTTTCACGGAAATATTTTGATGTGTTCTAGAAACATTATGCACTTAATTTGTAAGAAGCTGAACATAACCACAGCATACAGTTGCCAGATATGTTGTTTACTGCATCTGATAAGAAATCTGTGGACTGTCCTGCTTGCTTACTGCAATGTAGTGCGCTAAACAATCAGAAATAATCTTTACTCTGAGCTGACTTTCTCAGTGTACCTATAAATAAATTATGCCTGTATGTATGCTTTTTTTCCCTCAACTTACAATTACATTCTAAGGAAGTTTACCATAAATAAAAGTTATTATTAGGACTAGTACAATGTATACCCATTCTTATTTCATCATGCCACATGTCAGTTCAGGTGTGCTTTTAGACAACACTAGTTATGACAAGGGGCTCAGAGTATTGCTGCTTTTCTATATTTGATGCTTTATCACTGGATCTGACGTCTGGCCGTGGCTGCAGCTATATATAAAACAGCAAAAAGTCACATTGTTTGTTGAACTTCTCTGTATTGACAACAAAAGTCAGCGGGAGCTGGTGTCTTCCTGCTAAACATAGCTAAAAGTATTCTCCTGCTAAACTCAGATGTATTTTCAAAGCTTTATCCCCATTTGTCCTCAGATTTTTGAGGTTTGGCCATTGTGTTGCATTTGAAACGTTTCTTTCCTTTGCGTATCAACAAAGATTATATTTTTGCTCACTTATAAATAGAGCATTAAATGACGTGCAGTGAAGAGTATTAACATATTAAATCATCATTTGTCACTGCTTTATACAAAAGCAACACAGAGTTCTATTCACTAAAAATCTGTAAGATTTACGCCCACAGAGTGTAAGTGAATTTGACCAGGTGTTACGGAAACTTTTAACGCACATTACATAGTTTGCAAAAGTCCTATTATACGTGCAACGGATATGTTGCTTGTGTACCGCGCGATATGTAAATAGAAAAATGCATGTTATAAAACCAGTATATGCATTGTGTGTATAATCCATGTTATGCAAACTAAACAATGTGGATTACCTAACTCACAGAAACATTTAGTTTGCGTGTAGTTTTTAGTGAATAGACCCCATAAATCTATGTAAATCTTTCAGTATTTCCCTACCACTAACTAGTATTCTATCTTGTTGAAATGTGCCTGCCCAAAATGTTTATAATCTTTGGAATACACTAGAATCTGACAAAAAGAAATAGGGTTATAATTGTACGTGTGTGAGTGCACACGTGTGTGTGCGTACACATGTGTGTGTGTGCTTGTGCGTTTATCAATATCTGCATAAATATCAAAACAGAATTAATAGTTATTCATTCAGAAATAAATAAAGCACAACCATATAGGTATATAATGCAATAAACACAAAATAATAACAGCACAATCATTACTGGTACAATCTCCTGGGAACATTGGAGCACAGCAGCACTTCAAAACCTCTGAGACTGGAAACAATCTCTACTTTGCCCAGTTATCTGATGATCAGTTAATGGCAGATCAATTTCAAGTATAGATCACAACCACGTGTTCTGATGTTCTATACAGGCATGGTTTTCCCTGCTCACACAGCTATGTCTCATTATGCTTCATTTACTAAAAGCCCAGATAGCTCTTGGTGTCCCAGAAATACTAGGAAACTACAAGGGCCACATGAGGTCGAAAACCCTCTTACTAAAAAGCAATGCTGAATGTAATTTTGTCTTTTTAAAATATCCTGTAAAATGTATATGGCATAGGCTCTCTATACACCAGTGGCTCTGCATGTATGCCTAACTTTCAGGGCCATAAGGAGATAATTTGCATATTCAGAAGTGATGCATCATGGGAAACCACTGTTGCTCACTTAAAACTGAATTATCGCAAATACGTTCTGTTTTAGGGAGGAAACATTATGCTCATGCTTTAATTAGTAACCAATGATTGTCCTCTCCCCAAGAAAGTCAAGAATCCCATGAGAAGGGCTCTTAAAGGTCCTAAACTCCTTCTGGCATGAAAGCCCTAAAACTGACCAAATTGGACCAATTAGGGTCATCTTATATGCTGCACAATTTTCCTATGTGTCTTTAAAATAGGGGCTGTTTTCTTTCATGAAAGTAAGAAAAAAACAAGAAGAAAGAAGTAAAACTGGAAACTGGTCATTGCTGAAAAGAATGGAGGGATCTGAATTAATATGCATGATATTCCACAGCTTTATACACATTCAATGTACTCATATTTTTCTCAGGACTCGTATATATTTGTGCCCTGAACTTTTCTC
Source organism: Hyperolius riggenbachi (assembly GCF_040937935.1). Classification (NCBI taxonomy): domain Eukaryota; kingdom Metazoa; phylum Chordata; class Amphibia; order Anura; family Hyperoliidae; genus Hyperolius; species Hyperolius riggenbachi. The sequence goes on along the minus strand of NC_090652.1, from coordinate 131,399,238 downwards.
GATTGCTTTTTTATCAGGTTTACAAATCAAATCAAATAGGTATATTGCAGAGCTCGGTGATATTATTTTCTCTGCTTATAGCAGAATGTATTGAATTATGCTGTGCTCTTGTACGGCTGCTGCTATTCTCTTCACATTGAGTGAGAATGACTGTGGGGGCTGTAAATTCACTTGGCTTCCAGCATTACTGGTTAAATCAAGAGCCCTATTCAAACTTAGAGAAGAGACAGAGCAAGTGTTCATTACACAAATCAATTTGGTCAAAAGTACAGCACAGTGGGTACTCAACCGTTGCTCACATAATATTGTCAACTTAATCATATAATGCCTAGAAGAAATTTGCTTGCTTTTCTCCCTGTGAAATAGCTTGATTGGTTGGGAAAGAACGATTGGGTTTTTTAAAAATAAATATCTACTTCTTTTACTTCTCATTACAACAGGGTTTTTTTTGCATATAGAAAGTGAAAGAGATGCTAAATATTTAATAGCTTTCGAGAGATAGCATTCATCTACACATATTTGGTAATGAGCTCCGCTGTCATATTTAAAGCACAGTACTGTAGGATAATGCTTTAGGAGATAAACAGGGCTTGAAAGCCAACCTATATTGAATAGGAATGATTACAGATATGCAACTTCTTCCAGGATGATGCAAATGTATGCAGATTTTATGCAAATGTATGCAGTTTGAAAATGGACCAATCACTTTAAACCTGGGTTTAAATTGATTGGTTCATCTTCAAACTGCATATATTTGCACACAAATTTGCATAATTTGGGAAGAATTTGCATCTCATTGATCATTCCTAATACTGAAAGGACCACAAACTTTATACCATTGTTGGCCAACTTCGGCAATTGCTTAACGTCTGGCTGTGTTTGGCTTTACTAGGGTGATTTACTGAACACAGGGAAGCAATTTTAATAGGCCAGAGATTTATGAATTGCAAATTTTTGGGGTAGTATGCTTTGGCAGATATAGACAAGACACATCACATTTATAGTGTGTTTTTTTTACTGGCGGACTCAAAAAGCTTTACGGCTGCTGCCACTTGTGGCATGCTCCATGGGTGACCAGGATCATTCAAGAGCCTTGCCCAAAGACTCATTGCTATATTACATTCTGGCTTGAGGCAGCATTCAACCCCTAGTAAAAGGTTCAAGCCCTACATCAAAGGCAACAGCCTTAACCATTACGCTATCTACTGTGCAAAAGCTTAATGCATCAAGCCAAGCCCACAATGCTTTGCATTAAGCTGAGCAATGCCACTGTGATATGCAGAACTGTGAACTCTTGCACATCAGGAAGAGCAATCACTGATCACCTCCAAATCAGTGAACAGGAAGTAGCGCATAGATGTGCACATTTTATTAATTATTATCATTTATTTATTTATATAGCACCTTCTGTAGCACCTTTGCCAACCCATATGGAATCTGGCATCAGTTTTGTCCCAACCCTGAAACAATCACGCAGTCAGCTAAGCCAGTCAAACTTGAGTCAGAGCACCTGATTTGCATGCTTGGTCAATGGCTAAAAGTATTAGAGACACAGGACACAGGACAGCCGGGCAACTTGTATTGTTTAAAAGGAAATAAATATGGCAGTCTCTATCCCTCTCTCACCTTAGGATCCCTTTAATGTATACCTTGATTTCTCTCTCTCTCATTTTCCATCTACGCCTGCACTCAAAAGAATTAAGTATGCAAAAAGAAACCGTTAAATGAAAATTAATGGATCTTTCCCCCCCAAGTTTTAAATGTGTTACAAGTTTTGTTTGCTTGTTTGTTTGTTAGTTTGCTTGTTGAAAATTGTTCAAACATTTTGGTAGCTTATCAATGCTGATACCATCTGAGATAAAGGGTCACTGTGCAGAGATGCATTTCACATACAATTGGATTCCTGTCAGTAATCCATGGAAAATATTCCCAAATGCCATTAGTAAGCTTGCTTTTGGCTCTGTAAACAAAGGCTACAGTACACAAGTATTATATGAATTTTTGCAGTCTATTTGAGCTTTCTCCATTCACAAGAGATGTTAGCAAAGTAAGGGCTACAACATCAATGAATAACACTATAATACATGCTCATTTAAGTCTAAGAGCTTGTACACATGCCCTATAGATGTCGCCCATCCAGGATCAGGAGCTTATCCCCATGTGCGACATCGCTGGGCCGGCCTGTACACATGTGTGTCAGCTGTGTAGCTGATTACACACTGTATTGCAATGTGGGGGGGATGCGCATGCAGCGTCCAGTCGAGTGGCGAGAACAATGGAATCAGCGGGGGAAGGGTGTGGTTAAGGACCAGAGGGTGCTGGTACAGTAAACCACCGCTTCCCGACGAATTGCCTCGAAAATCCGCCGTTCCCGCCGGTCACATCACTCTGTCCCCACTGCAGGCTGCTCTCTCTGCCGTCACTATGATGGCAGAGTGCTGTGCGCCGGTCAGGAGCCGCTATCCTTGGCTCCTGACCCTGTCACTCATTGTAAGCCAATTGGAACGACTTACAGGAATGACAGGGCCAAGAGCCAATGAAAATGGCTCCTGCCCGGCTCACAGTGCTCTGCCGTCATGGAGGCGGCACGGCAGGGCAGCACATTGCGGCGGGGGCAGAGCGGCGAGAGCAGCAGGGACGGGCGGGGGCACGCGGTAAATGGGATGTAGAGTTTACAGTTGTCAGAACCGCAGCGCCACCCACCCGCCGTAGATTTAAACTGTGTCGGTCCGCAGGTAGTTAATAAAAAAGTGTGTTTTTTTTTACTAATGTATTCCCCCCGCCAGCCAATCCCTGTGATCAACTGTCATTAGGTTCAGCCTATGACAGCCGATCACTACTGTGCCTCTGTAGGGGACAGCTGTGCTCACACGGCTGTCCCCAGTACAGTGCTGCTGTAGACCGCAGCGCTGTACCAGTAATAAGACATCGGTTTCGCTGTCTAACAGTCTCCCGAGCGGCAAATGCCACTCGGAGACTGGAGGCAGATCTCCACACAGCCTGCGCGCAATCTCCTGCAAAACAGAGCCCCAGGACTTTACTCCAATCAACATTAGGTGGTCCTGGGGCTGCCGCCACGGCCACGCCCATCGGTGTGATGCGATCGGCTACAGGTTAAGGGTTAATAGAGTCCATGGCTCATATGCAATTAACTTATCCTCCTGAGTTTTCTCTCAGGAGATAATTTTTTATCTTGTTTAAAATACATTTTCAGTACTATAACAATTACATTGAGTATCTTCTTGTTTGTAAATGCTTAAAAAGACATTTTAGTGACAAGGTGACAAGGGGCCATATGCAATTCACTTTTTCACTCGAGATTTCTCCTTAGTGATCATTTTCATCTTCTCTTTAAAATAACCTTTCAGCATTTAATAATTGGAAAAAGTACCAAAGTAGTAATAAAAACACTATCAAAGTGATTTTGATAGTTTTCTTGCTTACTGGGGGTTTAAAAGGCACTTTATTGACAAGGTGTGAAATTATCACCTAGGAGAAAACTCATGAGAAACAGTGAATTGCATATGGGCCTGTGTCCTAAAATACTTGCTAACACAAAGGAAGGAATAGGTAAGGCTAATTTGCTAAAGACATGGGCCCATATGCAATTCACTTTTTCACCTGAGTTTTCTCCCAGGTGATAATTTTTCATCTTCAGCTTAAAATGACTTTTACAGCACTTTGCAAAAGTACCAAAAACTAGGTGAAAAAGTACTATCAAAATTATTAAGAGTATTTAATATACTTACTGGTGATTTAAAATGCATTTTATTGACACATTTAAAAATATCACCTACGGGAAAACTCAGGTGAAAAAGTGAATTGCATATGGCCCAAGATGTCATTTTTAATTTTCATTACAGATACCGGAACATTTATATTTGTATTGTTATAGTGTTGGGGTTTCTAATAAGCTAAAGCAGGATTCTAGGTTACTCCATATTTTAGGTTCTAGATTGCTCCATATTTTGATGGTTAAAAGGAGTGCAATTAATAACAGAAGTTAATTGCATAGCCCCCCATTTAAAGAGAAACCGTGACGAAGAATTGAACTTCATCCCATTCAGTAGCTGATACCCCTTTACATGAGAAATCTATTCCTTTTCACAAACAGATCATCATGGGGCTCTGTATGGCTGATGTTGTGGTGAAACCCCTCACACAAGAATCTCTGAGGACCATGGTCCTGGCAGTTTCCTGTCTGTGAACCTTGTTGCATTTTGGGAAATAGCTGTTTACAAGTGTTTCCAACTGCCAAAAAAGCAAGCAGCAGCTACATCACCTGCCAGCAATAAAAATGTCACCATGCAATAAATGTCAGAATGTAAATAAGGGATTTAAAAGATTTTACAATGGGCAAACACTGACTAAATCATTTATACATAATTATTGTAAAAATGAAGCACTTTTTCATTACATTATTTTCACAGGAGTTCCTCTTTAAATGAGGAACAGTGTCTACTTTTACTGACTTGTTGCTTTGGACAGTTATGAAGCTGATCAGATTATTTTGAGGTTTTGGGCATCCACTCTTGAAAGCATGTTTGAGCACTGAATTGTACTAAACCTTACCTAGGAAGTTTCTTTGTAATGATAGATCGCTACAGACTGGTACAGTAGTATAATAAACACTAGTGCTAGCTCCTAATAGGAAGGCAAGACAAGGAGCTTGAAATTATCCCATCCAATGAGAATTTAAAAATTATTTTGTGTGGCTTTAGCTGCTGAAAGATTCAGTAGTATAAACCTTAGTGTATCTAATAACTCTAGTGTACCAAGGACAGACTGTAAGCCCTTGATCTGAAATGTTCAAAACATTACAGAAAAAGATGAATAACTTATAGATTGCAACACAAAAAGGGTAGCCACTCCTATGAATCAATGGCCCATATTCAATTCAGTGTTATTTTAGGTGTTATTTTTAAACCTTAAAAATAAAATCCCCTTTAAGCCACCAACAAGAAAGAAAACACTAAGCATATTTTTGACAGTAGTTTTCACCTACTTTTGGTACTTTTTCCAATTGTAGAGTGCTGAAAAGATGCAAAAGTATCTCCTAGGAGAAATGTAGGAGACAAAGTGAATTGAATAAGGGCCCACAATTCTAATTGCTGAGGTATTATGGACTGTGAAATATTACAGGTGAATGGCAGATAACTTGGGATGTGAAGAAAAGGATGTCATTAAATCACAATGATACAGTATTTAAGTCAGATGTTCCAACTTTATGTACGAGAATGGATATCTTCCTTAAGAATGATTAAAAGGCCACATCAAAAACCAGCAAGAGTCTAAACATAACCCTGGGGGGAACAAGTCATTTTTTGAATAATGAAGGAACCATAATACAAGCTGGTTCTGAATTGTTCAAGCAAGGCCGACACTTTTACGGCGTAAATAAGACAAATCATTTCAAACTGGCCAGACAGTATACACAGTGCTGGACACAAATATTTTCATACAAAGAAACCATTCAGTTCTTTCTGTGAAGTAATTTATTGCAGACAAACTAGAAAATATGGAACAGTTCAGTACCTCAGAGAGTCAGATCCTTCACATCTCTCCAGTTCTTATTGAATTATTTGTCAATGAGTGATTCTGCTACAGAGTACGAGTGTTATATTTAGAGCCACTTATGTTGAGGTTTGAAGAAGTTCCACAACAGAATTTTAAGCCAAGCAACACTTCGCTAGTAAGAAATTCTGCTACTTCACTGGAGCCAAATATAGTTAGTGAGATGAAACATGCTGCATTTGTATGTCATTCGCAAGAATAAACATTCACCATCCCTATGATATACACGTTCTTGGGTATGCAGATGAAATAAACATTGGTTTCATTCATCTCCTCTCCAAGACGATCCGTGAGTATTCTGTTTGTATTTGTGTTTTTTACTTACTGTATTTTATGCTTGTGGGATATATTTACATAGGATGGAAGCACTTTGCTGGAAGAGCTTCCTGGTATTGGCCCTATTTCATACCCAGTAGTAGCTTCCAGATGGAACAAAATGTGTTTTGTTGTGCTGTATGCCATTTGTACAATAGTAGATTCATACATTTTAAGCACTATTTATTCTACATATTGTTATCTAGGTCTCTTATAAGAAGTAAGCTGAGAAACAAACTGTAAAGCACAAGAAACTTAAAGGACGCGGCTACAAAAGTTAGAAAATGGCTGTACTACGCACACTATGCACATCTGAATATTTTGGGCTTGATTCACTAACCGGCACTTAGTGTTAGCGCCGGGGTAAAAAAGAGTTTTCCGGCGCTAATCGGAGTTAGTGTGCCTTAAGTAGCTTTGTGCATTTTGACACTCTGCTAAAAACATCTGAATAAATATTTATATTACCACTTTGTACTCAAGTCTGCATTTTATGCCAAAATGCCTTTGTTTATGTGATTCAGTAGCTGTTGTCTGCCTCTGAGATGTCAATTATTTTGATTTTGATGTTTCAGGATGTGCCCTCCACATCACCCTTGTGTGTCCATTTTGTGCTACCCAATGTTCCAGTCTCCAGGAAGACATCCTGAGTGTGAATACCTGATCGATATTGAGAATGCAATGGCTATGTAAGTTTTTGATTCCATCTTTAAAGTGCAACTATTCCATTTTGCCAATGTACATGCTACAGCTGTCATATTGCATCTATACATGATTGTGAGAGGTACAAGTCTGATGCTCCTTTCATGACTATTTATAATGTCCTTGTAAACAATACTCTGACAAACAGTTCAAATTATAACCAAGCTATGTCACACACCAGAATAGACAGATTATTTGGAACAGTCTTATTGATTCAAGGTGGACATTGTTCCAATATGTCCAACAGAAATTCAATACCTGGACCTAATCTGTACACACCAACAAGTCATGGGTTTGCCAACATTCTGCTTTGGCACCAATGTCTCAAGGCGCGTAGTAGTAATGTCAGCTTTCTGAAGATGGCTTTTTACAATTTTCACCAATTATTTTATTTTTTGCGCTTGCAATGGGCCGTTTTTTGCTTTTGTTTGTTTCCCTGCTACTGGACAACTGTGCTACTGGACAACTATTGGCTGATTATTGAATGGCTTTTGCTTTGTTCTCTGTGATGGTACCTAGGGATGACACTGCCTAGGAGAGCTCATGAAGAAGCATGTGATCAGTTTAATCAGCTGACAGATTAGTAAGGCTATGATTTGCTGGTCATTATCATCCAGGAAGTCATCACAGCGAATCAGATCCTTACAAATCAGCTGATAAAACTGATTATGCTTCTCCGTGAGTTCTCATATGTAGTGCCAGCCCTTATGGTAAGATAAGTCAGGAGTAAGGCCAGCAATGGGTGAGTGGACAGTCAGCATTACATTTCCTTTGCATTTCATTACCTGAAACTGGAAAACTTTGCAACAGAAGATATGATCTGGGGAATACGGAAGTAAACTATTAGATAAACAGGAAACTGGCTGTAAAATCAATACAGAAATCAAACAAAGGTTCTCACTGGAGCAACTGAGAAATATTTGCTAGATCATTTACTAATTACCTATGTTTGAAGCTCTTGGAATACTTCATTTTTGTGTTTATTGATTATCGTAGAAGAGATGAAAGACTGATGAAACGCCAATGTAAACATTTAATTATATGCAAAAGGCTTGGAAAACAAATACTCCAACAGGTTTCTGAGCTTTTCAAAGTTGATATCAAGAGACTCTACATGTTATTAATAGCACAGGCTCACAGTGTACATGTAGACAAATCATTTACAAAGACACTGAAGGGCATGGAAGTGCAACTAATCACAGGGAATAGGAAAGCTAACAATTAACCATTACAGTTAATCCTTCCTGATGCATAGAATGGGAAGTGGGATTGACATTTTACAGAAGTACAAGGTTGGAGGCTGCATCTATGTGCTACACCAGAGACTCAGTGCTAGGCCAAATTACATATAATAACAGCTCTTGTGCTTTAGTTCCCATTGTATTCTGCAGCACATCGCTGCAAGAGGTGGAACACTACATTTGGCCAACTCCTCAGGCAACAGAATATATAATGGTAGCTCGATAGTATACTGGTAAAGGGTGTTATCTTTGAGGTAGGGTTCAACCTTTGACCAAGGTTCAAATCCTGGCTCAAGCCAGTATGCAAAACAAGAAGGAGTATTTCGGCAAGGTTCTGTAATGCTCCTGGTCTCCAGGTCCTGACTCCAAGAACCTCTGTTTACTGTCCTACGAATAGTGTAATACATCTGTATTTTGCTTACATTGAAACAAAGGAGGCTGTTTTATAAGGTTTTTGCTTCATAGTGGTTGGATAGTGTACTGGTTAAGGGCTCTGAGACCACAAGAGACCAGGGTTCTTCCCGTTCAGTAAGCCTGCACCTATTCAGTGAGAAGACCTTGGACAAAACTTCCTAACAATGCTACTTCCTATAGATCACACCCTAGAGGCTGCAGCTCTGGTGTTTTGAATCTGTCAGGAAAAAAGCGTGATATACTGTAAATGTAATATACCAAAGGCAACAGCAACAGGCACTACATTCACTAGTGCTCTAGAAGAAATGATCATTAAGGTTCCTGTAAGACCAGGTTGGGTAATCCACCACGTATAAATTGTGTGCTCAAAACATAGAAATGACACATTTAAATAGATAGCAAAAGAAGAAAAACAGTTTGGCACTTGCAGCTAACGTGTCTTTAACTAATTAAGCCTATCTGGACGGATATATACATCCAGTGAAGTTGTGGAGAGTGCACCACCAGTTTGTTACTAAATGAGGCACATGTGGCATCATTGTAATTGTGATGAGTTGTAGAATACATTTTGGTGTGTCTTAAAGAGTTAAGGGGCCCATACACTCAGCCAATTTTCTGGCCGACCGATCTATCCCGATCGATTGATCGATCGATCGATTGCAAATTGGTTGGCCAATCGACCGATCGATGGCCGATTTCGATCGATTTCGATGGATTTCCATCGAACTGGCAGGGTGGAAAATGTAGGTCGATCAGATGAGATTGCTTATCAGTTTGCATTGCCCTTAATGGAAATCTGATGGCAAAAAAATGCCATCAGATCGAATTTCAATAGATTTCAAACTGAAATCTATTGGAATTCTATCCTGGTAAAAAATGTTCTAAAAACGCATCAGATAGATCATCAGATGCATTTCTTATCTATCTGCTGCCAATCTGACGAGTGTATGGGCACCTTAACTGTCAGGCTGCAAAAGCTAATTTAAACCTCTATTCTCCTGTGTTTAACAGTTTAGAAGGAAGCCAAAAAGGCAACACTGAAGTTAAAAATCTCTCTTACTTTGATGTGTGCTGAACAGCAAGGCTGGTTATTACCAAGCTCCGAAGGAGGCCGGCAGGACGCGTAAAAGATACTGCAAAGCATTCTGGGGCTGCCTCTTCTCCCCACTGCACTACCTTGGGTCATCCCCTTCATTTCCTTATCACGCCCTAAGGCTGCTTTCACAGTGAGAAGCTACAGGCTCATGTTACAGCAGCTTGTAACAGCAGCCTAAACTCACAGCACTGAAAAATCACAGGGCACATGTTCCGTTAGAGTATACTGCATGAGTCCGCTATTGTTCCTAGCCATATGGCTAATTAATATTCACTTCACAGTAGTGTTGTCCATTAGGATCTTTTTTGTGAGTCGAATCATCAGGAAGCAGGGAGGATAGGACATCACAATTGGCTTCATAGGAGACAGACAAACATTGAACCTGCCATGAGCTGTCAGGAGCATCATTCTCTGCAAATACTATATAAAAATTCTGTGAAATCCAAACGTGGACAGTGAAATGCATATGAAATGTAAGTACAGCCAATATTTAGCTACTGATATATGTGTTTTTTTCTCTGAGACCCTATACCTAACAGCTCCTCTTTAAAGCTTGGACACACGTCACACAAAAAATGGGTAAGGACAAACTCAATACAAAATAAAAAAGTAATTTTCAAACTTGGCAAAGTCTTAGCAAAACTACAAGAGACTTATGTGGTAACATTTTAACCCTGATAAGTTGTAAAATTGAGTTTAGAAAGTTTTAGGGTTGAGGCCCATGTTTTGTGTATTCTTTTTAATCACAAACTGAATCAAAAGTATTAAAATTTTCTCATATTCTGTACCAAAATAAAAGACTTGTAAAATGAAAACAAAGTGACAGAATATAAGAGAAAAAAACATATTGTTACCCTAGGAACTTGGTTTTTTAAATATGTATATCATGAGGGTATATTACTGTTTTTGCAAATAAGGTCTCGTAATCACTGTGCTAGGAACATAATCTAAATGTTATAATAACCAGGATGGATAAGCAAATAAAATTTGTGGGTTTAACTTATACTTAGCACTCTTTATTGTAAAGTTATAATGGATGTAAATGGAGAAATAGTGTTTTTTTTTCTATTTTTTACCTTAATTTAGCTTTAAAATGCATACAAAATGAGGTATTTACTAAACAAAATTTTCACACCCTAAAAGCCTAATTTGTTCCGAAAAAAAAATATATAGATCATTTAGTTGTGATAAAGAGTAATAAAGTTATTGGTGAATGAATGGGAGCAGTGAAAATTGCTCTCATCCTGAAGTGGTTAAAAAACATTAACGGATCCGACTTAAGCATTACAACACACAAAGTGCATCTTCATGAACTGTAGACCCTACCCAATCCTTATTAGCTGTGGGATGAAGTGGGAGCAGTGGTGTGCCTGACGATCGTTTCACTTTCCTGAGTGTCCTCTGAGGCTCCGTGCATGCTGTAGCGTCTAAACTAGACCTTTAAATATGGGAAATCCCCCATTGTGCATAGTGCGCATCTCGCTGCCACCTACCTGACTTCCTGGTTAAGGCCGCAACGTCGTGTGTGTCATGCGTCCACCAGGAAGTCCAAGCGTTCCCCGTTGGTTGCTGCTCCACACGTATCCAAAATCCGCATACGCGTGGTATGCAACAACTGCACTAGATGGCACCAAAGCATACGGAAGAAATGTTGGCTAACCCACAAGATGCAGGAAAATCCTGTCTGTATGCCTTACAAGATCTCTGGGAAGGAACTGTACTGTAAATGTCCTGTTTCTTTTCTTCTAAAGATATACTTTTGTCCTCTACATATATACTTCTGTTAAGTAAATACAGTACAAGCATTTACTTTTGAGAAGTATATACTGTAGTTTCTAGAAAGCACTCACTGCCAGCAATGTCAATACAACTAGGCAATCTCTAAAAAAACAGTGGCGTACCTGGGGTATTTGACACCCGGTGATGATTATTTACAGACCCCTCACTATAAATACTTGCACATTTTTTTGAGGAGGTGGCATGCAAAGTGCAATGTGGTAAAATTGTAAAAAATAGTAGGGAAAGTAGTGAGCACACGCCACTGTGAAAGCGGGCATGGGCTTGACAAGATGTGAGTGGAGCTAACTGTAATGTAACAGTGTAACTCAGAGGCACAGGCACAAGTTGCCTCCCAAAACACAATTAGGCCTAGGAATTAGACAATCTTCCTACCCCCCTCCCCCCTTGAAAAAAAAACCACACAATTACTGAGGCAGTGTCCCCCCCCCCCCCCCCCCCCCCCGCCAAAAAAAAAACAAAAATAAAAACAGACTGAGATTCGCATCATGGATGTTTAGACAATAAATCTGCAGAAACTGCATGATGCTCTCATGCCAATATGGATCAAATTCGCTGAGCATTGCCATGAAAAATAAAGGCAGTTCTGAAGACAAAAATGGGTCCAACTCTGTGATAGCCACTACTTAATAAAGTGGCCAGCAAAATATATACATTGTTCTGTCATGTTTCTTTTGGTTAATGTATTAACATACAATTTGTAATCGTGAGCCCCAAAATGCTGCAACAATACCTTCAAAATATCAATTGCCACTCATTACCCCACATTGAAAAATGAGCAAATGTTACCTCTGACATCTGCAATGCAGCAAACACTACCTCTAACATAAGAAATACATAAAACATGACCCCAGATATAAAAAGCCACAAACATTACTTCCGACATGTAAAAACGAAGCATAAATTATACACACACTACACAATTCCTTGCTTTCTGTCTCTCTCTCCTCCCCCCCACCAACACACACAATGATGCTGAATATTTGTAACCGATTGCCACTACAATAAGATGGTACAAGGGACCTCTCAGTTTGCAAAATAAATAGCAGGAAGCATCCAAACAGATATGATCTTCCTCTCTCTCCCAACCCTCTCTCTACTTGCAGCGACTCTTATCCTGTGGCACTGTTTCATGTTTCATGTGGCTCTATGGTCTATGCAGTGACAGAGGGAGCAGAGCTACACTGCAGCTCCATGCAGCTAGTCACGTGGTCTACATAGAGTGGTGCTGGCACCATGAAAATGGATGCTGACCCCAGGTCAGATTGCTGCTGTGCTGCATGGCTTTGCGGAGCAGCACCAGTGCCATGGCAAATGGCCCTGCCTTCAATTTGAGGTGCACAGTGATCGGCACTTTGTGCCCTGACTTCTTGGCCATGGTGCCAGCCCCTAGCAATCCTCCTTGCACCCCCTCTTCCTGTCGCCTGGAGTGGCCCACACCAGCCGCACACCACAGGTATGCCACTGCTTAAAAACAACGTTTTTACGAAGATATACTGTGATTTCTGAAGCTAAATTTCATATACGCCGGGAGTTGTAGTCCATGGATGGGAGAACATCTCTGTTCACGCATCCATGGAGTACAACTCCTGGCATGCATTGCACCGTGCATGCAGGTGTGTGTGCACAAAGGTTCATAATGTAGTACAGCTGTGGTCAGTCCATGGAGAAGATAGAGGCTCACATTACCAGAGGAGTAGCACCCTGTAGGTAAGTAATTATACTCACCTCAACCCCCACTCCAGATGGCACACTCAATCACAAACCTCCCTATTTAATTCCAGGTGCACAGTACTCTTTAAGGGCTTCTGACTGAGCTTATCATTTATGCAAACCAATTTTTTTTCCAGATACCTTTATTAATTTTTGCTTGCAGCAATCAGTTAAATAAGCCTATAATTCTACAATCAAGATGTTTTTGATCGCCTGATTTCATTTAAGATCAACCAGGAATCCATGAATTCAGCACTATAAACAGTACCAGGACAATCCATAAATAAAACTAATAAATGGTTCACCCTTTCTCACTATGTACTTTGCTTGCTTTGCCTTTAGCCGTTCTACAGAATGCCAAGGTAAAGCATGAAATCCGAAACTCTAAAGCATTTCGTACTTTGTCTGAAATGATGTAGGATTTTATATTTTGGCTGCATCACACACACACATACCTATGTTATACCTTTGTATTCCTCACTGGTGATGTATTTTTTCCCCATGAAAATTATCTCGAAAATAAATGTTACACTGAGAGTTAGTAATACTGATTCCTTGTTGCTGATTACTGTCAGCTAGGAAAGCTGCATTTAAAATATGCCCCTCAATTTTGAGATAAAAGAGACGGATCAGGCTGCTGCACTGTGCCTTCCCTTTACGTGTCTAGAAATGTAAACATGAAATATAGTGGGCTGTAGGTACAAGAGATATAAGTGAACCAATTCCCATAAATCCAGATTCAAGCTCGTTCACCCTGGTTTTATCTGTGGATGAATGAAATTTTTAAAGATATGATCTTTACACTCTATTTTTGAAGGTAAAAGAAATAGTTTTCAGTTGTAGTATTTACCGATCACACATGGTAGGCATTAGTGTTTCAGAACATGGCTTGCCATTTGTAGAAGCACAGCTGTATTTGTCATCATTTGTTTTCAGGAAAAATAGTAGTTGTATGCTAGGCAGCTGATATTTACAAATCGTGCATAAGAATACAGAAAGCACATGGCATATCTCAACATTATATGAATACAGACGAGGGAATCTCTAAGGATCTGCAATGCATGCCTGCTAGTCGCAGACATGCCACAGCAATTTATAGATTTTTAAAACCTTTCATATTTTTTTTTTACATTTTTGTTAATTCTAAAAAATGACCACTCCTCAGAGATATCACTCTAGCTTTGATTGTATTTTCATTAGGGATGGTCACTGAGATGCAAATTATTGTGAGTTGATGCAGGATGTTGCAAATCAGATTTTTACTGCTTACTGTAAGCGACAGCAACATATGAGCAAAGTCATTTGCAGTGCATTTTACTCTGGGAGAATTGTACTTCTTATACATGTGTATTTTACATTTCACAATTTTCACGATAATGGTGCTTTAATATGATTGCTTGCTATAATATTGTCCAGACTTGAAGTCTGGGTAGCCAAGAATGCAGTGAATAGGGATGCTCATTGCTCAGTTGGATTCTGCGGAATTGAAATTTCCGCATTTCCATTCGGAAATCAGCATTGCTGATTGGAATTTGGAAATCTGAAAACGGAAATAGGTATTCCTTGGAGATTGGTAATTTTTAGCCCAATCAGAACTCTGAAGCATTGGACTAATCAGAGAATGCAGAATTTTCTGCAGAAATTGGATCACCACGGTTTTTCCGATTTCTGTTTTTTCAATTTCCATTTTTTTTAACCAGTTCGGCCTATCTGGACGAGCTTCCTTGTCCAGATAGGCACTGCTGCCGCAGCCGCATGGTGCACACGATCGGGCGCGCTCCCGCCGCTAGCCCCCCGATCAGTGAATGGGAATATAATTCCCATTCACCGATCTAACTTCCCCACAGAAATACCGACGCTTTCTATCCAGAGAGCGCGGTATTTCTGCCCCCAGGAAACTTCTCCTCTGCTTTTAAGTTCCTGGATGCGAGATCGTTCGCATCCAGGACTTTTTTCACTGTGGCCATCTTGTGGCCAAATAGTAAACTGCACCCACATACATTTTTATATAAACAATAATATTATTTTACATTTAAAATAAGCAGTTTCCCTCCCACACCAAAAATAACCCACATACATTTTTTATAAAAAAAAAAATACAATAAAAAACAAAACAAAAACTACATAAATAGTTACCCAAGGGTCTGAACTTTTTAAATATGCATGTCAAGAGAGCATGTTATTATATTATTTAAAATTATAAGCTTACAAATAGTGATGGACGCAAATTGAAAAAATGAAATATCGGCACCATAAATTGTGATAGGGACATAGTTTATACGGTGTAATAACAGGGACAGATGGGCAAATAATATACATGAGTTTTAATTATGGTAGCATAAAAAACTGAGAAATAATGAATTTTTTTCATTTCTTTTTTAATCTTCCTGTTGAAATGGATTTAGAAAAAATTAATTCTTAGCAAAATGTACTACCCAAAGAAAGCCTAATTAGTGGGGGAAAAAACAAGATATGGATCAATTCATTGTGATAAGTAGTAAAAAAGTTATAGGCGGATGAATGGGAGGTGAACGTTGCTCGGATGAATGAGATTTGCGGCACTGCGGTGCTGAACCGTTTATTGCAAAAAAAATGACTAATAAAATGATCTACAAAAATCTGAAAAGTGTAAAATCGGAAATCAGAAAATCGAAAAAAATGGAATTTGCCATTGGCAGAAATTGGAATCTCTCCAGAATCAGAAATGGGCATTTCTGACCATCCATAGCAGTGATCACACAGACTCCTCTCACTCTTCTTGAACCTTTTCAAATCATTATTAGGGTTTGCTAATGTTTGTGCTGAATTCTGCACCCTCAGTCTTTCCAAATGTTTAAGGGGGAGGTAGTTAAGTCTCCCCCCTTTACAAAACACCCTTATCTCATCCTTAACAAACAAGAGCCTTTACCCCCGCCTTATGTAAGGGGGCTCACTTATTTGGCAAAGTTCCACCTCAATCTAATGAGCATGAGCACAAGCGTGTGTGTGTGTGTGTGTGTGTGTGTGTGTGTATGTGTGTGTGTGTGTGTGTGTTCGTGTGTGTGTGTGTGTGTGAATATTAAAATAAATGCATAAAAATAACTTATTGCATAGGCATTAAAGTAAAGGAGGAATCAAATATTTAGAACACTCTGAAAGTCAAGGATCTCTGTACATCTTTGTGGTTTCCAGGTGGCAAAGATATACTGTAAGAGGACATTGGTGATTGTGTTCAACTGTTAAATTGAAGGACCTCCCTTGAGCTTTCTGGAACTTTCTAGAATCCGGCTCATAATATCTATAATTCTTCATAACAGCTATTACTGAACGATCCATTCTAGCAGAATAATGATTCACACTGAACATTTGCTGTGGATTTCCAATAATTGTAGCAATTAGCAGTTCATTAAATGTTGTGTTCACTCTGCAGAAGGGATGCTACCCCCCCCCCCCCACACACACACACACACCAATAATTGTATTGTAAAGCATTCATTCATTTTAAATTGGTAGCTAAAATCATGACAAAGCAAACTTCAAGTCACCTGAAAAGTCTATGCTTAGAAGACATCCTTCTGTTACATGTTAACCACTTAAGTACCAGCGGTCTCTGCCCCCTTAAGGACCAGAGATCACTGGTACAGAAACGGCAGAATCCTGAAGGATAACGATGAATCATTCACCGCACATACCCACCGCAATCTCCGTCACCGCCGCACGTCGGGAACCTGGGCCACCCACTCTGCCGTCTCTATGATGGCAGAGTTCCTGTGAGCCGGAAGATCACAACATAAGAGGATACAGTTTGTTGGATCATTTACCGAGGATATTGACGTGGGAACTTTTTTAAAGGTACAGGTAAGTATTTATAGTTAATTTAGAAAATTAAAGGACTTTTTTCGTGGTTGTGTTTTTATTTCATGTAACCCTTTGTGGAAATGGGTAAGGGGTACTTTGTACCTCTATACTCATTTCTCCTGGGAGGTGGTGGGCATCTGGGGTCCCCTTCTTAAAGGGGACTCCCAGATGCCACCATGAACCCCCCCAGGGCGTCGTCACCCCCACCTCCTCCTGGGGCACCGGAGGTGGGGAAGAGCCCCTTGTCCATGGATTGTCCAGAGTTACAGGGGTGCAAAAGTAGTAAAATCCCTCATAGGCTTTCATTGGCTCCCTATTTCACTTTCCAAAATCTCACATTTTTTCAAAGGGCAATTGCTCAGCAGTGGCAAATTTTCTAGCATTGTAGGAACTGTTAGGGTGATCATGACTGGTGAGTTTTGCCACCGCTGAGCCATTGCCCTTTAAAATGTTGTGAGATTTTGGAACGTGAAATAGGAGACCCAATGAAAGCCTATGGGGGATTTTACCACTTTTGCACCCCTGTCGGCCGCTAGCCAATCGGAAGAGGCAGAGAGGAGAGGGGCGGTGCAGCGGGAATGGAGGACGCCGCAACGTCATAGCTGGGGGCGGTGCTGGGCACAATGCATCAGCGCGCGCTGCCCGCCGCCCCCTTCACTCGCCGGAGTCTTCTTCTATGCCGCGCATCTGCACTGACTCTAGCCAGCGCGGCCGATGGAGGGGAGACCAGGAGGAGCCCCAGACACCGCCGCTGAAACTGGAGGGAGGTGAGTGGCACCTACACCTAACTACTCTATACCTGGCTAACTACACTGAAGGTCCCTACACCTAACTACACTATACCTGGCTAACTATACTGAAGGCACCCACACCTAACAACACTACACCTGGCTAACTATACTGAAGGCACCCACACCTAACTACACTATACCTGGCTAACTATACTGAAGGCCCCTATACCTATCTACCTATACTGAAGGCACGTATACCTAGCTACCTAAATGTTGGTAGATCTCCTGGGCTTGGCAAATTTTAAAGTAGCTCGCGAGCCGAAAAAGTGTGGGCACCCCTGCCCTAGGCTATGACCTCTTTGGCCTAGGGGCCCGAAACTCACCAGTCATGATCCCCCTAAGAGTCCCTACAATGCTAGAAAATTTGCCACTGCTGAGCCATAGCCCTTTGAAAAGATTTGAGATTTTTGAAAGTGAAATAGGGAACCTAATGGAAGCCTATGGCAGAATTCAGCACTTTTGCACCCCTATAATTCTGGTTGGTTATCATCATCACCCGCCGACTTAAGAAGTTAATAGCAAAGGCCCCTTACATCCTAGCAACACCAAATTTGCAGGATATGTTAAAAAGATAGCAGGAAACAATATTTAACGGACTTCCTAGGCCACAAATGTGAAAAAAGTTTAATACCTTTTCATAATCCACATCCATGGAGGACGCCATCTGCGCCCTCCCGTTCATTCCCCCATGGCTCCCGCAGTAATACCGGCCCAGGTTGGGCCCCGACCCCTCCAAATGGGTCGGGTTCTCATTCCCTCCTCAATATGGCCGCCACAGATTGCCGCGGCTGTGCAGTCTGCATAGGCGCGATTGCGGCTGTGCAGCTCCAGGCCCTCCTCCCGCCACGTCATCAATATGCGTGCATACATCGGACGCATCGGGAGGAAGTGCTAGAGCTGCGCAGCCGCAATCGCGTCTATGGGTACTGCGCAGCGGCGGCAATCTGTGGCGGCCATATTTAGGGGGGAAAGAGTTGAGAACCCGACCTGTTCAGAGGGGTCGGGACTCGACCAGGGCCATTATTAGTGCTGGAGCCATGGCGGAATTAACGGGAGGGTGCGGATGGCGTCCTCAATGGATATGGATTATGAAAAGGTATTTAACTTTTTTTCACATTTGTGGCCTCGGAAGTTCTTTAAAAAATGTTTTTATTTTTTTATTTGCTGTGTGTGAGAAATCTGAAAAAAAAAATGGCGTGGGGTCTCCCCTCCCAAGCCTCTGTAACCCCTTGTCCCCCATGCAGGCTGGGATAGCCAGAATGCGGAGCCCAGGCCGACTGGGGCTTTGCACCCTGAGCTATACCAGGCCGCATGGTCCATGGTATGGGGGGCTCCGGGGGGGAGGGGCGGCCAAGCCTTCCCCTCCCCCCCGGAGCCCTTGTCCAATCCAGGGACAAGGGGCTCTTCCCCACCTCCGGTGCCCCAGGAGGAGGTGGGGCAACGACTCCCTGGGGGGGTTTATGGTGGCATCTGGGAGTCCCCTTTAAGAACGGGACCCCAGATGCCCACCCCCCTCCCAGGAGAAATGAGTATAGGGGTGCAAAGTACCCATTTCCACAAAGGGTTAAATGAAATAAAAACACAACCACGAGAAAAGTATTTTATTATTCTAAATTAACCATAAATACTTACCTGTACCTTTAAAAAAGTTTTCCCACGCCAATATCCACGGTAAATGATCCAACGAACTGTATCCTCTTATGTTGCGAACTTCAGTTAAGTTGATTGAAGATCTCTGATGCATCCCACATAGCAGAGAATGCGTCCTTTTGGACGCATAGCTGCCGACTCCTGCTGTCTCTCCCCACCTCCTCACCTGTCACTCTCACCTAGCCTGACACCCATGGGTGCACTGGGTGCCAGGCTAGGTGAGGGTGACATGTGCAGGCAGGTGGGGAGAGACAGCAGCGGAGCCGGCAGCTTCACGTCCTGCTCAGGACGCATTCTCTGCTATACTAACGGTTCTTGAATCATCCGGTTCTTTTTAATGGATCGGTTCTTTTTTATGAATCGGCTTATTTTACTCTGAAACTTTAAAATTGATTTTCACAAAAAGTATAAGGTCTTTTTGAAAAAAAATGTTTCCGCTTGTTCCCACTATTCCACTTAACATTCCCAACAATTTTGGTGTTTCTACTATGTAAGGGGACTTTGCTATTAACCGTTAAAGTCGGCAGCCATTAAAGTCTATGGGCGAACCGAACTTTGAAAAAAAGTTCCCTGTTCTCTGCTAACGCGAACCACCAAAGTTCGCCTGGAACCGTTCGCCGGCGAACCGTTCGCTACATCTCTACACTACACATGCAAATTTTGAAGTTTCAAATTGACTGTAAAAATAGAATGGTCTACAATGCCTATGCATTTCTCTACTAAGAAACTATACTATTTCTTTACTAAGAAAAGGCAGACATCTTTGGATCTTTATAAACAGGCTCTACTGTGTTTATCTCCTTGTGTGGTTATATAAAGCCTAGATTTCTAGATCCGCACATACTGCTGGCTTTGCATATTACCAGGCAAATTGAACATATTTCAGAAAGATGAAAGAATCAAGCACAAACAGCAGGACAGCTTGTAATTGACCTTATAACTTATAACAAATAAAAAAAAAGAAATGAATAAAGAAATAAATTTTGAAAGCTGTGAATATTTATTTCTGACACAACAATGTGATGTTGGTTGGTAGGAATTTTAGATTTGCTTTGTTAGAGCACCGCTATATATTTCAAACCAAATAGCTCAAAGTGTATTATGAAATGGAAGCTATAAAAACAGGAAACTAAAGTATTGTGAACACCAGCAAAAAAAAAGTGAGCAGCAAAGTGCATTTGACTTTAGCTGATCTGCAGCTATACTGAATCTATAAACAACAATATCTGTTCATTACATTTGTTAGAAAGGATTTTCCCCATAGAATGGAAAATTGCTGAGACTTGTTACTTGCGCTCCTTCGATACTTGAAAGAAACGCCTGCATTGCAGTTCACCTTTCACAATATAAATGTAGATTAAAAAAAATGTGACATACCTTTTAATGAATATTTAAACAGACTGAGTTTATAAAGAGAAAGTGAATTTGTCTACAAACTTTCTAAAACCAACTTGAGAATTTAAAAATTATATTTTGGGCCGTAAACTTTTCAAATGACTGATAGAAACGCATTAAAATGATTCTTTTACCTAAGGCATCGGTTTCAGCTGGAAAAAAATACATATAATATGAATTCAGAAGGACCTTTTTTTTGCAATACCATTTATGTGTCATAAATCAAGAATTCTTGACATTTCTACTTGTCATATTTGATACTCGTGGCTTTCCCTGTCATACTGTTCAGTGAAATTGAATGGGAGAATTGCATTCAATTTCTGACAGGAAACAGAAAATGGAGCCTTCTTAAGAGTACTACAGTGTGTTATACGGGTTCTACTATATTTCCTGTATGTTTTAGATAAATATAGATAAAACCTCTGAATGGATAAATGTGTTGCCATGCTGACAAAACTGGTAATTATTTATAGCATGTCTATTCTGTGAAGTGTTGAAATGTTCAGTATAAAGAACAACAGCGAGGCTCACTCTGCAGTGTGGATGATTTAGACACAGCTCATGTGCAAGAATATGGCCTAACCCTGATTAACTTGACCCTGCAGACAAGCATACAAGCTAAGGGCGTGATTCAACAGTCAGTAGGCGAGATGGCCATATCAGCAGCTGTAGGATGACCACATGCAGTACAAGTAATTTATTCATACTGACCCAGCAATGTTCAAATGTTGTCATTAAGATATTGGTTAGGGCCCTTTTCCACTAGCAATTGCAATCACAAATCACAAACACTAGGGATTGCGAGTTTTCATTAATTTTGTTATGTGATTGCAATTTTTCATTGCATTGCATTATCCCACTTAAAATCGCTCCAGAAAGCGATTGCGATTTGCTATTTGCAAATTGAATCACTATAGTGGAAAATACTTCTCATGATTTCTATGATAAAGTAGCAACCCTAGCAATTTAAAAATCACTAGCGATTTGCGATTCAGCTGTGTAGTGGAAAAAGGCCCTTAAAGAGGTGCTTAAAGAGGAACTCCAGTGAAAATAATGTAATTAAAAAAAGTGCTTCATTTTTTCAATAATTATGTATAAATGTATATGTAATGTAAATATGTATACATGCAGTATCTGCTCAATGTAAAATATTTCCTCTCCCTGATTTACATTCTTACATTTATCACATGGTGACATTTTTAATGCTGGCAGGTGATGTCAGTGAAAGGAGATGCAGCTTCCTTTTTTGGCAGTTGGAAACAGCTGTTTACAGCTGTTATTTCCCACAATGCATCAAGGTTCCCACAGTGTGATGTCAGAACCATGGTCCTGACATCACACTGTGGGAGGGGTTTAACCAAAATATCAGCCATACAGAGCCCCCTGATGATCCGTTTGTGAAAAGGAAAAGATTTCTCATGGGAAAGGGGGTATCAGCCACTGATTGGGATGAAGTTCAATTCTTAGTTACGGTTTCTCTTTAAGTAAAATATAGTACAATGCAGCCAGTCAATTATTCAGGTTACCCACTTGCACACTTCCTATATCTATATATTGCTGGATTTTGGTATGATGTAACCCCCCCCATCTCAGTGATGCTGAGCCTAGGCTATTTATTATGTAGTGTTCTACTGCCCCCTGCCCCAAACATTCTTTCTTGAGTTGTATAATATAATCCTTGTGCAAAATACAAATTTAAAAAAAGGTTGAAGTGAATTTGGGACGTATATTATTTTGAATGGGTCAATGTTTACAATATGCATTAGTTTAAAGTGTAATAGGCAAAGAGCTTTTTGCTAGTAAAATAATCATCAAAAAGAGTAATTCTGATCATCAAGGTATAACCCCTTTCATTAGCTCCATTTGAATTTCTGAGATTTGGAAAGCACAACAATTTACTTCTGTGGTTTGACTGAATATTTGATCACTTTTTCAATGGACTGATCATGTAGGTAGAAAAAACAAAGTCTTGTAAAAGTAATACCTTTTAATGGCTAACTGATAAAGTTAAATTATGCAAGCTTTCTGGGATCTAGTCCCATTCTTCAGGCATATGGACTGATCCTAATTCCTATTAAATGAATTAGGCAGACTTCTTTGGTTCATGGTTTATAAATGCAGTATGTGACTGCATACAGTCTTTAGTGATAGCAAAGTGCAATAATGATTTTTAAGAATCTTTAAATTCATATGTAAGCATAGATACAGTATTCTATAGTGTTCATTATATGCATCAGCTTAAAAAAACACAGAAAGCAGCGATTGCTGACCAACCATAAATGTGAATGTACAGACAACAATTGGTTTGGTCTCCCTCAGTTTTATTGCATCTGCTCAGCCATGGATTGCCATAGTCTACTACACCCGATCTGGCTTTTTGGAAATATTTCTTATTCTGACAGATTTACTTCAACAAAATGCTGTATTTTCAAGAAGAAATAATGAGTATATGAATGAATAATAAGTGCCTTTCAAAATATGCTTATTTTTTCTGCCGTCTGTTCTAAGCTCTGTCTGTGTTCTACATGGTTTATGACTGCTTTACCCTGTGAGAGCAAGACTATATTTTCTGAGCTTGCATCACTGCTACTTAGTGAGTGCAGTGATTGGCCCAATAGCAGAGCCATGGTCTCCAAAAGTTGCCATACTTCTTCCCCATAGGCTGAAGATTGGGGACACAGCAGCATGGAGCTGGGGGGGAATAAGAGGGGGGACATCTCAGGACACGGGGACAACACAACATGGAGCTGGGGTAGGAGGAGGAAAATACAGGGGGACATCTGGGACACAGGGGACACCAGGAGGACATAGGGGTGCATGGGACACAAGAGTTTAGGGGATAGAGGAGAACACAGGTACAGAGGGGAACACCAGGAGGACACTAAAGGTACAAGGGGGACACAGGGGCACACAAGAGGTGGATCCAGCAGAGAAAGAGGTGACACAGTGGGGAAGGTAGGAGGGCACACAGCACAGGAACTTGTGTGTTCATAGAAATATAAGACATTCACTGAAAAGCCCTAGCACAACATTTGGAGCAAAAATAATATAAGATACAGGCCCATATGCAATTAACTTTTTCTCCTGAGTTTTCTCCTAGGAGATAATTTTTCATCCTCTTTTTTAAAATAACTTTTCAGCACTATGCAACTGAAAAAGTACCAAAAAGTTCATACAAAAAATACTAGCAAAATTATTTTGAGTATTTTTTTTGCTTGCTGGTGGATTAAAAGGTATTTTATTGATCAATTTGAAAATGAACACGGGAGAAATATTTAATTGCTTGTGGGCCACTGTCTTATTTTCGAGGAAACACAGTATATACTGTATGCATGTATATATATATATATATATATATATATATATATATATATATACTGTATATATGTACTTGGAACCAATTCCCAGATAACTCTGACAACGTCTTCTGTGTTTAGTAAGGCGCCCTCCCTAGCCTCACTGTGTTCTCGAAAATCCCCCCTGTAATCTGTCCAGCTGGGGCCAGTCGCGCTCTTTTGCACATCTCACATCCCAGCTGCACACGCACCCCCCGTCACGCTCCCATTCCCGAGAGCACACTGTGTCTGACGAGGGTTCTGTGGGTGGCCAAGCTGTGCATGCACAGAAGAAGAGCGCATGAGCAGAAGAGCTGGCCGTATTACTCGGGGGGCTTACAAGAGAACAGAGCAGCCGGAGAGGACGGCGAGGGACCCCACACACCTAATGGGACTGGAGGAAGCCACAGGTGAGTACAAATACACCCACAACACCCACTTTAAGTGACACTGTTGCTTGAGTTAAGGAAAAGTGTCTACAGCTTCTATTTGTTTCCTTTAAATATTTTCTTTGGCATCCAGAAAGTGTCCACTTTGACTTTTATTTTAGAACTCTGACTCCTCCCACTGTGTTGTCCACACAGTGGGAGGAGTAATGACAACACAGTAATTGTCATTTGAGGTGCTCTAATACTCTTATGCACAGCAGAAATGGATTGTTAAAAGCTACAAATCAGAAATCAAAGACAGTATATACTGAAGATTTTGGAACATATCAATGAGAGCAGCAGGCACGTTGCAGCATCTGCACTTCAGCAGAAGAGCTGATTACACCTAATATCTATAATAATAATAATATTGAAACTGGCCATTGTTTGCATGTATGTTGTTTGCATGCATGTGTGTTCTTCCAGTCTGGACAGGGCCCCTCCTCCCTGCCCTGCCATGATTGGCTGCAGTGCAGTGCAGTGCCCCTCCAGCCCACACACACCCTCCTGCTCTGCTCTGATTGGCCATGGCACTGATTGGATTGCGTGCATTTGGTGGGATGGCACACACATACGACAGGTAGGTGTGGATGAATTGCATGCACAATGTCCATTGAGATTGCGCATGCACTTCTGCACCACACAGCATAGTGTGCACCACTATCTAGTACTGATTGTAATATGTGTGCTCTAGCATCTTGCAGCATCATTTTCTATTACTCTTTTATCATCTTCAATTGAGGTAACTTAATAATGGTTTCCCCCAGGAGTGGTCTGGATAGTGTACTGGTAAAAGTGGACCCAAACTCTTGCACAGGACAGAAGGAAAAGAGAGAGAAATGTACCCTGTATGTATTTAGAGAGATTAGCCTGTCTAATTCCCCCTTATCTGTATCT
This sequence comes from Hyperolius riggenbachi, assembly GCF_040937935.1. Lineage (NCBI taxonomy): Eukaryota > Metazoa > Chordata > Amphibia > Anura > Hyperoliidae > Hyperolius > Hyperolius riggenbachi. Next base: position 131,374,056 of record NC_090652.1, on the reverse strand, counting down.
AATCACAAGTTGTAATTTGATCCCTCAGCTGTGTCAGTTGACTGCCATGGCAAAGCAGCTAATTTAAAAGCACAGGATGTTAACAATCTGTCTGCTTCCATGGAAGCAGAAAGTAGATAAACTGCCAATTTATTGCAAAAAATGGTTTTCTTTATATATTATTATGCTGCTGCATATCTTTTAGAGCAAGGAGGAAGTTCTAAATTCAGGTCCACCTCAAGGGCTCAGCGTCTGACACAGAAGACCAGGGTTTGAATCTTGGCTCTTCCTGTTCAGTAAACCAGCACCTATTCAATGACGAGACTTTGTGCAAAACTGCCTAACACTGCTACTGCCTATACAGTGTGCCCTAGGGGCTGCAGCTCTGGCGCTTTGATTCCACCAGGAGAAAAGCACAATAGAAATGTTCTGTGTCTTGTCTTATCAAAACTTTTACTATGCATGCTAAAAGCAGAGAGGAGAGGGAGGGGCCAGGGAATTAAACACTTGTTAAAGATAGTGACCATCAACTTGAAAAATACAAAATCGATTATCCAAATTGCATTCGCAATAGACTTTTGGATTTTTTTCTTCTGCCTCAATGAACTCCATGGCAAAATTCACAAACAATGCATTAACATTCCAAACGTGCTTTTTAGTAGTTCTTTTTGTGAAGCTAATGAAACATTTACCTTTCCTTTGATTTTACTGCTGAGTTTTTTCAGAGCGTACTAAGCAAATGTCAGAGGAGTCAGAGGAGCGCTGCTTGTTTGTCTGGCGGAGGCCTCCATAAATGTATGTTTTCCACAAGCTTTAATTTCTCAGAAAGAAAAGCAGTGGTTTGCAAAAGTACCGTTTCATATAACTTAATAAATAGCTATTTTCCAAATCATAGTTATTGTCCAGAAATACGAACTGTCATTTATGGTGCTTTGTATACTATATTGAGCAGAGAAATTGCAAAGCAGAATTTCCAGGCAGTATAAATGGGATGCATAAAAATACACATTTACTGTATGAACAACATAAATATTGGTATTTTAAAGGACAAATGTAGTGAGAAGATGATGGAGGCAGACATATTTGTTTCCTTTTAAACAATACCAGTTGCTTGGCAGCCCTGCTGATGTATTTGGCTGCAGCAACATCTAAATAAGACCAGAAACAAGCATACAGGTAAACTTGTCAGATCTGACAATAATGCCCGAAACATGGTTTTCCTATGCTTAACCCATTCGCGTTCCGTCATTTTCACATGAGAAATGTTCACCTCCCATTCATTAGCCTATAACTTTATCACTACTTATCACAATGAACTGATCTATATCTTGTTTTTTCCGCCACCAATTAGGCTTTCTTTGGGGGGACATTTTGCTAAGAGCCACTTTACTGTCAATGCATTTTAACAGGAAGAATAAGAAAAAAATGGAAAAATTCATTATTTCTCAGTTTTCAGCTATTATAGTTTTAAAATAATACATGCCTCCATAATTAAAACTCACGTATTGTATTTGCCCATATGTCCCGGTTATTACACCATTAAAATTATGTCCCTATCACAATGTATGGCGACAATATTTTATTATATAATATATATAATATAATAAAGGTGCATTTTTTCCATTTTGCATCTATCACTATTTACAAGTTTAAAATAAAAAAATATAGAAATATTTCATCTTTACATTGATATTTAATAAGTTTAGACCCTTAGGTAAATATTTACACTTTTTTTTTTATTGTAATCTTTTTTTTTTATAGTAAACATTTTATTTGGGTAGTTTTGGGAGGGTGGGAGGTAAACAATAGATTTATAATGTAAATGTGTGTTAATTTTTTTTTTTTTTTACTTTCAGTTGTAGTATTACTTTTTGGCCACAAGATGGCGGCCATGTGTTTGTTTACATGACATCACTCTAAGCGTAACACACGCTTAGAGCGACGCATGGGGGAGGTGACAGCCAGAAAAAGCACAGCTTCCAAGAGAAGCTGTCGCTTTTTCAGCGGGGGAGAGCAATCAGTGATCGGGCACCATAGCCCGATTCACTGATTGCCTGCCTACCGAATCCGCGGCCAGGAGTGCGTGTGCACGCGCGCGATTGGCCGCGGGAGCGCGCGGTAGCGCGCATGGTTCCTGGACGTAGATTCTACGTCCAGGAACCAAAATAGGTTATTCAGGGTCTATGGCTAAAAGTATTACAGCAGGCAGAGAATCAGCAGGATGGCTAAGCAACTGGTATTGCTTAAAAGGAAATACACAATATTATATGGCAGCCTCATATCCCTCTCGCTTCAATTGTCCTTTATGTTATTTTTCCAAGCATTACCTAACACTTATACAAACTATTCACACTTTTGCCACACAAAGTGGAGGATGCAGGTGCCACTGCTCCTTGGTGTTTTTCATAGTGTTGGCATTGCATGACAAATGTCATATTTGTTTCATTGGCTGTTCACCCGACTGGGTAAAAAGCTTGTGATATTAGGAAATGGTGTGATAGTAAGCGAGTTGTTTTTTTAAATGCTATATTGTTTTAATTTTCATCTTTTGATTGGTTGTCTGGAAACTGATAGTCCACAACCATTTCAGTAAAAAGCTCAGCTGCTTTATAGGGAGGAACATCTTCTGGGAGCACAGCCTTTAAGATGAACTCTAGTGAAAACAATATCATTAATGAAATAGTTTTTCTTTTACATTATTCATTTAATAGATCATTTCACATAATAAATTATTTACTGTCTGCTTATTGGAAGATCTGTCCTCTCTCCGATTTAAGCCACAAGGGGGACCTGGGGCAAAAGTAACTTGGGGCCCCCCTACAACCCCCCCCCCAGCGAAGTCAGCCCCCAAACCGACTGCTGCCCCCCGTGGTCTCGCATAGACTTCTCCCATAGCCCCCGCACATTGTGTAGCTTAGCTGTCTTGTAATAACTCACCTGTATCAGCTGCTCCATCCTGTCCTTCGCCTTCAACCCTGCTGCTGGTGTCTCCTCCATCCGGCACATGTTACGTGTAAATAACATGCACAGGATCATAGAGGCAAGCAGCGTGGCTAAAGAGGAAGCAGGGGATGGAGATGCTGCAGGGACAGGTGAGTTATTGCAAGGCAGCTGGGTAGGGATGTAACTACATCTTGCCCCTCTGCAGAGATTTGTTGGTGGGCACCCCCTTGGACCAGAACAGAGACATACCAGCAGAATCAATCAGTAAAGAAATTAAGAGTGTCACCCAAGAATGTCCCACAAAGCTACGTATGCTATGTTCCAACACGCAGTTATTCAGTTAACTATTCAGACATTTAAAAAAAATCACCAGGATTGCACTTTTATTTAGCTTTCCAGTATGACAAGAAGACACTCAGCACTGGGGGAAGAGGGAAGCAAAGGTTAATGAGGGAGGGCTGGTGCACACCAAGAGGGCTTCTGAGCGTTTTTCAAATCGAGAGTGATTTGGAAAGCACTTGGCTAATGTTACCCTATGAGGGTGTTCTCACAGCAGAGTTGTGATTTTTTCAAAATCACAAGCACACTGCATGTAGCATTTTTTGGAGCAATTCATTAAAAAATAGCTCTGAAAATTGTTTCACAAAATCGCACTCACAAATTGCTAGCGATTGCTATTGTGATTTTGGCGTGCACTAGCCCAAAGAGAGGAGGAATGGAGAGAAATTGAGAATAGCCTGAGATGGAGCAGAGCGCTCATCTGTATTGCATTCTCACAACACACAGAGGCTACTTGCCTGTAATAGGACTCCTGTCCCTGCTGGTCTCTCACACAAGTCAGAAAGCAGCCCACCTGGAGTCTAGGGACTGTCAAAAACTTTTCAACTTGTATAACACCTTATCCACACATGCAGTCAGTATAACATAGGTGAGAGACAAGACAGATATTTTCCCACAGACCCTCCAGGCAAGCTCTGCATCATGCTGTGTATATTTACCAGCTTGCCTGCCCTCTAATTGCACTTTTATCAGCTAGCCAAGTGTTTCACATTGCCTTACAACAACAAACCTGAATACACCAGACCCCAGACAGGCCCTAAATCACTGAATGAAAGGCAGGCTGGGGGGAGATTGCTCCCTTCCCCCTGGCCAGTGTGGGCCTGCCTGCCACTGCAGCTGAGCTGAACATGCAGGCATATGGGAGCAGTTAGAAAGACCACCTGGGGGGCTCAGCAGAGGTCGGAGGCCCTAGGGCAATTGCCCCTTTTGCCTCTATGGTAGCGTTGGCTCTGTGTGCGGTTACTTAGAGTTCTACATAAAGAGGGAGATTTTGCTTACTTGGCAGTTCGAAACAGATGCTATTTCCCACAATGCAACAAGGTTCACAAACAGAAAACTGCCAGCTGGGCCATGGCCCTGACATCACACTGTGGGGTGGGGGAGGTGGTGGGGTTTCACCACAATATCAGCCATACAGACAGACATCCCTGATGAGGAAGCAGTAGATTTGGGCGCATGAGACAAGTGGACAAAAAGGGCGCCCCATTCACTTCCATTATAAATATCGTTTAATGGGCGCTGAACGGGGAAAATAAGGCGCCGGAGATTTTTAAGGATTTATAACGGCGCCCGGAGATTTTTAAGGATTTATAACTATGTTTGTGATGATTTAAGTTTACAAAATGAGCCCGTGACGAATAACGTTTATGAAGATAATAAATCACTATTTCTAAAACATTTCTAACACATTATTATCCACCCAAAAAAATAATTTACATTTTTTTTCTTTACATTTTTTATTTATTAATGTCTGTAAAACATTATTATCCATAGGGGGTTTTAGGTTTAGGCACCAACAGGGGGGTCTTAGGTTTAGGCACCAACAGGGGGGTCTTAGGTTTAGGCACCAACAGGGGGGTCTTAGGTTTAGGCACCAACAGGGGGGTCTTAGGTTTAGGCACCAACAGGGGGGACTTAGGTTTAGGCACCAACAGGGGGTCTTAGGTTTAGGCACCAACAGGGGGGTCTTAGGTTTAGGCACCAACAGGGGGGTCTTAGGTTTAGGCACCAACAGGGGGTCTAGGGGTTAGGGATAGGTACAGGGAGAGTTTTTAATAAATGAAAATATAAGTTTCACTTTACAAACAGGGAAGATTAACGTTTTAAGAATTGCCGATCTCATACACATTATTTAGTGATTTATAAATTCTTAAAACACTATTTATAAACGAAATTCTACACAATAATTTCTATAAACGATATTTCCATTTATCGTTTATACCACGCGCCCTTTTTTCCCGACGCCCTTTTCGTACGTACGCCCTGATGATCAATTTGGGAAAGGGTAAAGATTTCTCTTTTTATCTGATTGGGATGAAGTTCAATCAAAGGTTAAAGTTCCTTTTCAAAGTTAAACTATTGAGCTTTGCTCCAACAGATTATGTACACCAGGAAAACTTCTAGAGGAAATAAAACTTTAAAAAGTACTGTTACTGTTCATTTTTGATAACCAATTGCAGTAGGTAAGACTGAGCAAACACAGATCAGAGTTTCTGTTTCGCTACAGAGGATTTAGTGACTGTTAGCAGCAGAGGAAAGATCATTTTCCTCTTTTGAAAGTCCTTTGCAATCCCTGAATATAACATACTACCCATGCAAAGGCAGATCCCAGCCTTGGATCTCAGGGGAGCTGCAGATCTTACACACATGAAAGATGATAAAACACACACACACACACACACACACACACACACACACACACACACACACACACACACACACACACACACACACACACACACACACACACGTACACTTTCTCCCTAGTGTTAAAGGAGTACTTTAACCACTTAAGCCCAACTGGAAGAACATTCTCGTCCAGTTGGGTTGCACGCACTCCCGTGGGTCGCGTGCGGTCCCGCCGCCAGCTGTTAGCCCAGCAATCAATGAAAGGGATTATAGATCCCTTTAATTGATCGAAGCCCGCCGCAGAAAAGCTGTCCGTGTCTCATCAGACGCTGCGGTTTTTCTGAGTTTCAAAAAGTTCCCCATCTTCATTCTTCTTCCTGGAAGCGTACAATCTCGCTTCCAGAACTTTTTCACTGTGGCCATCTTGTGGCCAAATAGTAAAACTACTCACACATCCATTTTTTTAATAAATAAATACATTTTTTAAATTTATAATTAACTGTTTACCACACCAAAAATTACCCACATACAATTTTTACAAAAATAAATAAAAAAAATTACAATAAAAACAAAACCATAAATAGTTACCTAAGGGTCTGAACTTTTTAAATATGCATGTCAAAGAAGTATATTAATATAATTTTTTAAATTATGGGCTTGTAAATAGTGATGGACGCAAATTGAAAAAAAGCACCTTTATTTCCAAATAAAATATCGACACCATACATTGTGATAGGGACATCATTTAAATGGTATAATAAGCAGGACAAATGGGCAAATAACATACATGGGTTTTAATTACGGTATGTAAGACTAAGGAAGCAGGAGGAAATAAATTATATATAAAAGTACAAATTTTATTAATGACCAAAATAAACACACATATATGTAAATCTATTTAAAATTGACCAGAACACACAGGTGGGCCACCATGTCTAGGCCAGATGAAAAAATGTAGGGGATCCCCTAAAAAAATATTGATAGTGCGCAATCCATCAAATATCTTAATGCAAAAAAGGGGGGAAGCGACTCCTAGCAGGTAACATTGAAACAAAAGACCTTGGAGAGAAATATATCATTGGTTTTAAAGGCCAAGTGTCCAGGACCTAAATGGAAAAAAAAAAAAAAAACATCCTAGTAGAAGAGCACAGGTGTATCAGATACTGGCTGTGTTGCTGCAATGTTTCATTGGTTTTAAGGGCCAAGTGTCCAGGACCTAAATGGAAAAAGACTTCCTAGTAGAAAAGCACAGGTGTATCAGATACTGGCTGTGTTGCTGCAATGTTTCATTGGTTTTAAGGGCCAAGTGTCCAGGACCTAAATGGGAAAAGACATCCTAGTAGAAAAAGCACAGGTATATCAGATTCCGGCTGTGTTGCTATAATATTTCCAGTGATTTGCAGGATCAAAAGGCTGAATAACGGCTGATAGAGAGATTCAATCCATCACAATAGGTGGTCTTACTGCATATGTTATCACAAAATAATTGATGTGCAGGTCCACAGGTCAGGCAAGCTGTCTCATTTATGAGCTATAACAATGGCCAGGTGCATAAAGGTAGATTGATAGGCACACACTGTATGTGGCAAGCACTTCGGGCTAGTAAACAAAACATTTTTATATTCACAGCAAGCCTGACACATCCGCAAGCCCCAGGAGCAACAAGCAATTCACCAGAGTTAGTGCCCCAATCAGAAATACATTCTGAGACAGATTCACAGGCAAGTGTTTAAACCACAGACATATGCAGGTACAGGTGGTGTGATATTAAAGTTGATATAGTTCATTCATGGAACAGTCCGCCAGGGTCATCCCTTCAGCAGCATCAACTTGATGTAGACAAACTCAAAATTCCAGCAAACAACAGCATATAGCAGCATATAGGTGCATCCTAGGAAGCTGTTTCAATGATCATATGGTAAACAGTGGTTACTCCATAGGAGGCTGTTTTCAAGTCACCAGTAGAAATGCATATCATTGAGGTATACTCATCTGAGTAGCTGGTCACTGCAAAGTACATCCACAGGAGCCCATGTGCTGCCACCACAAGTGTGTCTGGTCACAAAGAGAGCCTTAGAGGCCAACCGGTTTCACTGGTGAGATTACCAGCATCATCAGGGCAGGCTCAGAAGTTTTGCTGCCTGTGGGAGAGAGGAGCCGGCCTAAAATGGCACTGGGCGGCCAAAGGATGCTACCACGCCCCCCCATGACCACTCCCACCCCACCATCACAGGATGCAGGTGGTGAGTGAGAGGTGGAGGCAGAGGCGTGATGCATCCAATTCTCCGCATGTACGCATGGCGTTCCCCCCGCGTCCGCATGCGGTGATGCGGATCAAAGGAGGGAACGCATATATGCGTACAAGTGCACGCACAGCGTTTCCCTCGCGTCCGCAACCGCCAAGCGGATCAAGTAGGAGGGAACGCGTATATGCGTACGACTGTACGCGACCCACAGAGACCCCCAAACAGGGCCGCTATGGAAATGCGGCCGACGCAAAAGGGCTCCGGGAACGCTGAGGGGCACGGACTATTAAGACCCCACCCCCTGATCGATGGTAAGGAGAAAGGGTGGCCCGGCTGTCCCGCAGGCGGGGCCCCGGGTCCCCTGGGCCGCCCAGTCGCCATCACCGCCGGAGCGCCACCATAGCCGCGGCCAAGTGTGCCCAGGGGCAACAGGAAACGGGGCAGGGGGGGGAGGGGAGGGCCACGGGGGGAGGAGGACAGGGAAGGCCCACAGGCAGGCCACGGGCCTTCCCTGTCCTACGGTAGCATGTATTAATTTCAAACTATAATGGCCAAACTCTAAGAAATAATGATTTTTTTCAATTTTTTTCTGAATATTCCTGTTAAAATGGATTTAGAATAACATAATTCTTAGCAAAATGTATCACCCAAAGAAAGCTTAATTGGTGGTGGAAAAAACAAGATATAGACCAATTCATTGTGATAAGTAGTCATAAAGTTATTGAAGAATAAATGGGAGGTGAAAGTTGATCAGATACAAAAAAATAAACAACCCTTCGGGCTTAAGTGGATAATGTAAACCTTTTGAATATTACTACTTTCAAGCAGGCATTTTAGTAGCATATACCACCCCAGTAGTGATTGTCAACAAAGATCACACCAAGAGCAAGGCATGCGATACTCTGAGCAATCTCAAATAACCCCTGGATAACTAAAGGCATTGGCCAGTGCCAGTGTTCACCATGAGGTGAAAACCAAGCAACAATGCTGTGCATAGTTCAGTAGCAAGTAGAAAGCTCCTGCTTTCTAGAAAGAACACTGCTGCCCATTTACAGTTTTTCAAAATATGTGAGTAAGCCAAAAGTCTATTGTAAGAATGTTCTGTGGATTGATACTACAATAAGAGAGTTTAAAAAAAAAAAATTGTGAAACATGATGGTGGCAGTATGCTAATATAAGCCTGCTTTGTTGTCTCTGAACTGGTAAAGCTTGCCAACATTGAAGATATGAATTCTAAATTGGATCAGCAAACACTGATGAAAACAAACATTTTTCAAATACTACAAATATTGCAATATCTAACAAGACATTAAAGGGATACTGTAGGGGGGTCGGGGGAAAATGAGCTGAACTTACCTAGGGCTTCTAATGGTCCCCCGCAGACATCCTGTGTTGGCGCAGCCACTCACCGATGCTCCAGCCCTGCCTCCAGTTCACTTCTGGAATTTCTGACTTTAAAGTCAGAAAACCACTGCGCCTGCGTTGCAGTGTCCTCGCTCCCGCTGATGTAACCAGGAGTGTACTGCGCAGACACAGACCATACTGGGCCTGTGCTGTGCGCTCTTGATGACATCAGCGGGATCGAGGACACGGCAACGCAGGCGCAGTGGTTTTCAGACTTTAAAGTCTTAAATTCCAGAAGTGAACCGGAGGCGGGCCGAAGCATCAGTGAGTGGCTGCGTGGGCCCAGGATGTCTGCGGGGGACCATTAGAAGCCCCAAGTAAGTTCAACTCATTTTCCCCCGACCCCCCTGCAGTATCCCTTTAACCTTAAATAAAGAAGACAATCTACCTAGTACTTTAAAACATAAGAAAGTTAATGTTTTGCAAGTCCACTGTCAACTCTTGAAGGTGTTATGTGAGGATAAACAAGCTGAAAGTACTCCAAGTAGATGAACAAAAGAGGACAACAGATACCAAAAAAGTATAATTGCACTTGTCTCTGGCCCCTTAAAGGGGTTCTTTCGCAAAAAAAGTAGGCAGTTAAAAAATGTGACAGATGACAGGTTTTGGGCCAGTCCATCTTTTTAAGGGGGATTCTCATGGCTTTCTTTGTTTTCAACAGCATTTCCTGAACAACAGTTTAACTGCCAAAATAGCAAGATACCAGCCGGCCTCCCTAATGCACACTATTATGTCAGTTAGATTTTGCAACTGTTGTTCAGGAAATGCTGTTGAAAACAAAGAAAGCCCTGAGAATCCCCCTTAACCTCCCTGGTGGTTTGTTAAAATCCGCCAGGGGGCAGCAAATACCTTTTTTTTTTATTTATTTTTTTTTCATGTAGCGAGACAATGTCTCGCTACATGATAGCCGCTGCTGAGCGGCATCCCCCCAGCCCCTCCGATCGCCGCCGGCGAACGGAGATCAAGAGATCCCGTTCAAAGAACGGGATCTCTTGGAGGGCTTCCCCCATCGCCATGGCGACGGGGCGGGATGACGTCACCGACGTCATCGACGTCGTGACGTCAAAGGGGAATCCGATCCACCCCACGGCGCTGCCTGGCACTGATTGGCCAGGCAGCGCACGGGGTCTGGGGGGGGGGGGGCGGCTGCGGCGACGGGTATAGCGGCGGATCGGCGGGCAGCGGCGGCGATCGGAGGTTACATGCAGCTAGCAAAGTGCTAGCTGCGTGTAACAAAAAAAAAATTATGCAAATCGGCCCAGCGGGGCCTGAGCGGTGCCTCCCGGCGGCATAGCCCGAGCTCAGCTCGGGCTTACCACCAGGGAGGTTAAAAAGATGGACTTTCCCAAAACCTGTCATCTGTCACATTTTTTAACTGCCTACTTTTTTCACGAAAGAACTCCTTTAAGGATTAACCTACTATTATCCAGGCGCAGTAGTGGTCTTCCAGTCAGGCTCAGGTGGAAATAACTCTACTGCACAGGCAACTCACTGGCACTATTGCACTTGCGCCACAGCCCACACCCTTGTCGGCTGTGGTTTCAGGGGAGTCAGCGCTAGAACTGAGGGACAGAGGAGGACAGGGGAAGTGTCATTATGATCCAGAGGCTTCCCCCTCCCGAGGTAACTATACCCCGGGGTGTTTTTTGTTTTTGTTTTTAATACAGCTTACCTTTAAACAAAACCAGTAGCCTGGCAGCCCTGCTCATCTTTCTAGTCAGTAGTGTCTTCATTTCATACAGGAAACAAGCATGCAGCTAAGCTTGACATATTTTTGTCATAGACATCTGATCTGTATTCTTGTTCAGGGTCTATGGCTAAAAGTATTAGAAGTATACGATTGCCAGGACAGCCAGGCATTGTGCATTGTTTAAAAATGAATAAATATTTCAGCCTCCATATGTTTCTCACCTCGGGCCCCCTTTAACGTTGAAATCAAGCAGTGCTGCAGCTGTACTTGTTTATTTAGCATGGCTCGAGTTTCAGCAATAGGATTGCATTTAATGTATATATATAAAAGACTGAATCAAACATTAAAAGAAGTCTTATGAAGATTTGCTGTAGATTTCGATCATGCATTACTGCACTGTAGCCAATCATGTATCAGAGGCTCATCCATTCACAAGAATATTTTGAATGGCATTTAACAGGCTGCAGTATAAACAGGCAATGCATTGTTTCAGCTGCTTCTGCAGCAACAGCTTCGTTTATAGGAATGCCACTGGCAGGACCCACAATTGGAGTGAAATGAAGTTGGAAAAGGGAGGAGGTGGGAGTGGAGTTCACATGTCTGCTAGACTGTGCCATAATTAAACTGTTAATATAAAATAATCTGAATTTAATTGTTACATTCTGGCCAAAGTGTACAGCTCTGTTTTTTTAGTATCATGCCAAATGATCAGATTACTGAATGCTCTCATACTTCATAGCTGGCCTGTGGCCATACATTCATACCAATTATCACTGTTTAATCCGATCCCTGTGTACTTTACACTTCTCACTATATTGCATTTTTGAAAAGCAGTCCAGCTATGTCCAGCAGATGGCGCTGTATGAATAGTCTTTCTAATACATAGCAGCAGCTATTCTCTCGACTGCGTAACTCACAGAATAAATCCAAGTATGCTTAAAAAGTTTGTGCGTTGATTAATATGCCACTAAGTTTATTTTGTTACATGAATCATTACTATTTTTGTTGTTTTTATTATTGTTATTATGTATTCCTGGCAGTTTTTTTTTAGTAGTTGACAAAAGACTCCTGTTTTAAATAAAACTTGAAAGAAGCATTCATTTCTGCTGCCTAGTCTGTAAAGACTCTTACCTAACCTGTTTCTGCCTAAGTTATGTTCAGAGAATAAGCACAAAAGGAAAAATGACACTGCAGTTGTTGATCACCATATATAATCAACAATTTTGTGACTGCTAAAACTACTGTCCCACACATGTTTTATGAACAATAAAATGCCAGCATATTGGCAAATCAACTAAAGGCATAGTAGCAGCCATGTGAAAAACCTTCCACATTTTTTAACTTAGAATTTCTAGAACTACCTCTATATTGTGCCACTGTTGTAAAGCCTCATGGACACGTATGAGAACTGTCGCCCTGCAGAATTGGGGCCAAGGCTGTACAGTGTGGGGCCAAGGCTGTAGAGATGTGTTGCTAGCCTACAGACTAGCAGGGCTTAACAAGAGCCCCCATAGTCCCCTCAATGGTGGTAGGAGCCCAAGGGCTAAGGGGCCCACTCCTCTTCACACCAATCTAGTAGAGCATTAGTGCAGCAGAGCTATGTGACTATATTTACCTCATCCTGATGCCTCGCATCTCTTTTTCCTCCCAGCAGCCACTTGCTCTGTGCTGCACACATGGCTCCTGATCATGTGACTTCAGAAGCCTTGTATGCAGTACAGAGCAAGTGGTTGGCAGTAGGAAGAGGATATGTGATGCATCAGGATCAGGCAAATATAGTCACATAGCTCTGCTGCGCTAATGCTCTGCAAGATTGGTGGTAGGAGGAGCGCTAATACTCAGGCGGGCATCTGCATCACTGGTCACTTCTGGGAAGGGATGGTTTGGCACAATATGGAGTTGCACAGAGTGGGCATGGTGGGTTGTAGAACAATGCCCTCAGCCTGAGCTTGGCCCATGCAGATCATTGGCTGAGGCACCAAGGAGGATGGAGGGGCGCTGTTCACACACTAGGTGAAGAACTTAGTAGAGGCAGGCCTGGCTGGCTGCCTTGGCTGAGAAATGTCTAGCTGTGTACAAGGCTTAACAATCCAGTAATGTGTGCCCTGAATTAGGCTCTGTTCCCACTTGAGCGGAGGAATGGACATTTTTTGTCTGTTCTCCGCTCCACATTGAATAGGAATGGAATAAATAGGAGTCTTTCGCACTTTTCGTGCTTTATCAGATCTGTGGGATCTGATGCAATAAATGAATCACACTACTGTGCAGTCTGCGATAATCCTAAGCATAGGTGGAAGCTCCCGCTGGCTGCACGTGGTCCGGAACAAGTGGGAACACAGCCTTACTTTGCATGCTGTCAGATAAAATCTACTGCCTTGCACATGCCCCTCCACTTTACTCTGCCAGGAGTACTGTGGAGGGGAAGGGGGAAAAAGCGTTGAATTTACCTAGGGCTTCTAATGGTCCCATGCAGACGTCCTGTGCCTGCACAGTCACTCACTGATGCTCCGGTCCCCGCCTCCAGTTCGCTTCTGGAATTTCCGACTTCAAAGATGGAAAACCACGGTGCCTGCTTGGCCCGGTCCTTGATCCCGCTGACATCACCAGGAGCCTACTGTGCAGACGCAGACTGTACTGCGCAGGCGCAGTATGCTCCTGGTGACGTCAGCGGGAGCGAGGACAGGGTCACGCAGGCACCATGGTTTTCCGACTTTAAAGTCGGAAATTCCAAACGTGAACCGGAGGTGGGAACCGACGCATCAGTGAGTGGTTGCGCGGGCATAGGACGTCTGCATGGGACCATTAGAAGTCCTGGGTAAGTTCAACTCTTTTTCCCCTATAGTACTAAAACATTAATGCACCATAGAGCGCTCATGTTTTATCTTGTTCTCCTTACAGTACTCCTTAAAGAGAAAAAATACACATCAAGGGCTTGATTCACAAAGCGGTGCTAACAGTTAGCACGCTGGTGAAAAGCCCTTTATCATGCCTAAACTCAGTTTAGGCATGATAAGTTTAGGTGTGATAAGTTTAGGTGTGATAAGTTTAGGCATGATAAGTTTAGGTGTGATAAGTTTAGGCATGATAAGTTTAAGCGGCAACTGCGTTAGCACCGCAGTGCACAGCTGATCAAAAGCTTTACGCTAGCAAAGACTGGTGCACTTTGTATAAAGTTTAATGGCGCTGCTTTGCGTGCGGGACTTTGCAAGCGATCTAAACTTATCTAAACTTATCATGCCTAAACTTATCACACCTAAACTTATCACGCCTAAACTTATCACGCCTAAACTGGCTTTTCACCAGCATGGTGCAATGGTTATCATGCCTAAAGTCTTTTAGGCGTGCTAACTGGGTTAGCACCGCTTTGTGAATCGAGCCCCAAATGTTCATCATTTATATAGACAATAGCTTTAAAGCATTGTAATTTTAAAGAGGCACTTAAGCCAAATAAAAAAAAATGAGTTTTACTCACCTGGGGCTTCCCTCAGCCCCCTGCAGCTGTCAGGTGCCCTCGCAACCTCGCTCCGATCCTGTGACGATCGCTTCTGCAGCGTTTACTGCTGGCTGCAGTGGTATTGCAACTCAAGCAGTTCTGATGTCATTACATGCATTTGCTTGTATAGTTTGGTTTGCACTCAAACTAGTTGCTGATTCCATCTGCAGTGGCTCTGCAGGTCTGGCCAGCTCAGGATTGAATGATGACCATTCACCTGTGTGGGAATCTGCATGTCTGCTCCCATTGGATGACCTCAGTATAAAGATCTGCTTCCTGCAGGGCTCCTCGGGCTATCATAGTTTCAGATCAGTCTGTTACTCTGTCTCGGCCCCCTCGCTCCTAGATCTCGTGTGGACTGCACTGACTCCTGCAAAGGGGTCAGTGAGTCCTTCGAAGTCCTGTTCTGTTTATCAGTAATTGCTACTTTGCTAGTCATGCATCATATATCATATCGCCAATATATACGCATACTAGCGTGTTTGTTATTTTCCTTGTATTCGTGTTACGTTAATACATCAGTGTCGCCGATATATACGTACACGAACTGTTTATATCCTGTGTTCAGTCAGTCAGCTTTCAGCACGTTTTGGTAGGTTGCGCGTATTGTGATCACCCGTGCTTAGCTAGTCAGTCCTGTTCCTGTTGCCTTGCATGGACTGCGCTCGCTTCTGCGTAGAAGTAGCGAATCCTTCCTAGTCCTGCTCCAGTTCTTAGTTAGTGTTCCTTGCTTATGTCATATATCGGTTTATCGCCGATATATACATATGTCAGTTAGTCGTTTGTAGTTCTTTGATAGCTGTAATCGTAATACACTAGGAAATCATACCTATTGTATATTTGTGTGTATTACGTCTGCCTTCTTGACTTTATTTCCCGACTATTCTGTCCTGTCCTTGTGAGGCACGCCACCGCTGCAATCACATTGGCTGCCTCATTCCAGTCTGTCTTGTTATGGACGCTTGCTGTCACTTTAGCAGAGACTAGTTAAGCAAGCGTTCATTCTGTTACCTGTCCTGATCTTCTGAGTTCTGGTTTATGCGCTCAGCGCTACCTTGCGCTGAGCCACTATAGTGAAAGGATTGTTTGTGGCTGTTCGGATCTACGCCTGCTCTGTGCGCCACATCTCCCTTTGGAGTAGGTCCTCTCCTTCACTAAACTGGGGATATCCTGGTTCCTTGTGCTAGCGTGTGTACCTCCTTCACGTCAGGATATACACTACGTGCTGACTGTGGAGGATATACCACCAAGCGTAACAGATCCTCCTGGACCCGCCGGCGACCACTTCCGGTTTCGCCGCCAGGACCCGACAGGCTGGGAACACGAGCCACAATAGCACCCTCTATGTTGCTATAGCAGCCCCTGAGGGAGCTATTGTGGCTGGGAACGCGAAGAATCACTCGCGTTCCCAGCCTGTCGGGTCCTGACGGTGAAACCGGAAATGGTCGCCGGCGGGTCCAGGAGGATCGGAGCGAGGCTGCGAGGGCACCGGACAGCTACAGGGGGCTGAGGGAAGCCCCAGGTGAGTAAAACTCATTTTTTTTTATTTGGCTTAAGGTTCACTTTAAGAGGCAATAGTAGTTACAGGGACTAAGTTTCAATTTGGAAGCTGTCTTTATTCAACTTTACCTTAGCTTTATATGTATCAAAAGGACTATGCTAGGCTAAACTGAACTCAAAGTTTTAATCTGAGCTTTCTATCCAGCACTGACACTATACTGTTTATAAGTGTGTTGTGGCAATACTGATGTGCTAATTAACGCAAAGAATAAGCTCTCAAGTGTGTTTCACAGAACAAGACAATTTATCAGTAACAAGTTACAATTCCTCCACTTAGGTTCCAATCACAACATAAACAGTTGTTTTTCCTTTTTACAAGTATTTGTACTGTGTTGTGCCTCATTCTACTGACTAGATTTGTGAAATTTAGGTCAGTGTTTCAAAAATGCAGCACACAGTCTTCCTTGGATACTGCAAATATGTTACTGCAAATTACCACATAGAGAGAAAAAGAGGGATGAGGGGAGTATCAAGTACATGCAATGTATGTGAAGTACAGTATGTATTATATTATTATTATTATTATTGTTGTTATTATGCATTTTAGCCATTCTTTTTAGTGTACATACAGATCAATGTATTTCATGTATATTATGCAATGTGAATAAACTTGTAAATGCCTTGGTTACCCATGTAATGGTCACCTGGAATGTTTTATACTGAACAATACTTTTACGGACAGGAGGTGCATTCTGAACAGGTGAATACTGGTTATTCACCTGTGGTTATTTATTTTCTTTATGTGTGCATTTATAGCACTGAAGTCCTTTTTAGGACCTTTTTCAATAATGTAATTCTGTACTATTGTGTTCAATTCTGCTGTTTTTTTTTTTTTTTTTTTTTTTTTTTTTTTTTTATGTCTTCAACTAAGGCCTGGTGCACACCAAAAAAAGCTAGCAGATCCGCAAAATGCTAGCAGATTTTGAAACGCTTTTTCTTTTTTCTGTAGCGTTTCAGCTAGCATTTTGCGGTTTTGTGAAGCGGTTTTGGTGTAGTAGATTTCATGTATTGTTACAGTAAAGCTGTTACTGAACAGCTACTGTAACAAAAACGCCTGGCAAACCGCTCTGAAGTGCCGTTTTTCAGAGCGGTCTGCGTTTTTCCTATACTTAACATTGAGGCAGAAACGCCTCCGCAATCCAAAATCTGCAGCAGCCCGGGAGTATGCGTTTCTGCAAAACGCCTCCCGCTCTGGTGTGCACCAGCCCATTGAAATACATTACCCTAGCGGATCCGCACCCGCAAGCGGATCGCAAACCGCAGCAGAACCGCTCTGGTGTGCTCTAGGCCTTACTGGTTTTGTATACAAGGCTCCATTGTGAAGCTGTTTATTTTGACACCATCAAGCACTGCTGTTTTTCAGCAGTCCCATAGGCTGCAATATTAATTGCAGATATGGGGCACCTTTTGGTGTGTATGTTGGGGGGGAAGGGCATCAGCCAGTCACACAAATTTTTGGTAGTACCATGGACTGCAATATTAATTGCAGCTATCAGACCTATTTGGTAAATGGTGGCAGCTATTAGTATGTATTCAGCAAGTGGCGCTGGGCATCGTCAAGTATTTAGCAAGCAGCACAAGTGTCCAGCAAGCATCAGTGCGAGATTAGTAAGCGGTGCCAGGCTCAGTAAGAATGTTAGTGTTAGGCATCTCAGTAGGAAGGTTAGTGTTAGGTGTATAGGAGGGTCAGTGTTAGAGGAAAGGCTAGGAAAAGGTTAGATGGGCGCAGTAGGCAATACAACTGATTGATTAAGAATAGTCGTTACCCATAGAAAAATATTGGAAATATTATGTTTCTAATATTCAAACTATCCGCACAGCTCTCGCCAAACAACCATAGCAGTAATAACGAACATACGTCAATATTGGGTCACTTGTGTCGTATCAATTGTTTGAGGAAATATTACTCCAAATTCTCCTGATTTTGCATATGCTAAAGACAAGTCACACTGAGAATGAAAAGAAACTTCGTTTTGACATAATTAGCGAAACCAAGCAGGGATAAGAGTTTGTTGTTTTTAAATATGGTCCTTATTCAATCCACCTTTTCTCCTAGGAGATAATTTGTAATTTTGCCCTCTGCAAATGAATAAATACCAAGTAGGTGAAAAAGTACAGATAAAAGTATTCTGAGTATTTTCTAGCTTGATGGTAGCTTAAAGTGGACCTGAACTCTTGCACAGGAAACAAGGAAACCAGAGAGAAGTGCACCCTATGTGTTTTTAGAGAAATGAGCTTGTCTAATTAATCCCCCTTCATCTTCATGTAATCACAAGTGTAATTTGATCTCTCATTAGTGTCACCACAGAAATTCAGCAGTCCTTGGCAGACACAGCTAATATATAAACACAGGATGTTAACCCTATGTCTGTTTCCATGAAAAAAAAAGAAGTAGACAAACTGCAGATTTATGGCATTGTAAGCTGTAACGAAGAAATGTTTTTCTTTAAAGGTTATTATACTGTGGCTTATCTTTTAGAACAGAGAAGAAAGTCTGAGTTCAGGTCCACTTTAAAGGCATGTTATTGACAAAGTGTCACCTAGGAGAAAACTTAGGAAAAAAAAGTAAATTGAGTAAATGCCAAGGAGGTTGATGCATGAAGATTATTATTATTTATTACTAGTAAAAAGGCCCGCCTGGTAAAAAACGGGCACTAGGCCACGGCCGCTAAACCCCGGCAAAGCGCATGCAGGCGCTTTCCGCTCACCTGTCCCCCACCACTGTCCGAAGTATATGCACACAGGGAGATATTGCTTGATATTGTTGGAAAAAGCTGTTATTTCCCACAATGCACACTGTCAAGTCTTAAAGCAGGGACACAGGTACACAGGGACACAGGGACTTTATTATATAGGATTTAGTATTTATATAGTGCCGATATCTTATGCAGCGCTGTACAGAATATATTATCTTGCCTCTTAACTGTGCCTCAGAGGGGCACACAATCTAATCTCTACCATAGTCTTATGTATGTATTGTGTAGTGTAGTATATGTATTGTAGTCTAGGGCCAAATTGGGGAGGAAACCAATTCACTTATCTGTATGTTTCTGGGATGAGGGAGGAAACCGGAGTCCCGGAAGAAACCCACACAGACATGGGAAGAACATACAAAACTCCTTGCACAAGTTGATCTGGCTTGGATTCAAACCAGGGACCCAGAGCGCTAACCACTACACCACCATGCTGCCCCGGTTATATTGCTGAGAGCACACAGCTCAATGCATTGTTTCCATTACTGCCAGCAGCAGCAGCAGCTCACAGTGCGTTACGCTATTGGCATGATCCACGCTACTCGAGTAACGCAAACGTTGCTATGGTAACAGCATTAGTAATAGGCTATTAGTGTAACTTGCGATAACCTGCTGCCAGCAGCAATGGTAATATATCCTCTGCACTGTCTGTGCACAGCAATATTACTGCAGCTTTTTGCATCAGCCCCAAGATGAGGTAAGAGGCACCATTATGCAGCAGCTATTTTTATACAGCTAGCAAATGTGGCCAAACTACTGATTTATAGAAAGTGGGATTTTACAGCTGGTGTCACTTTTAAAAATCCAAGAAAAACTAATTTTAAAAGAATGGGAACTTTCTCTGCACTTGATAACAAGTGTTGTAAATCACCTTCAACCTGTGTGTAACACCTACATGTAAGTATTACATTTATATAGCTGGGGATATCTATCATGTTACTACACCAAGAAACAGTGATATTGTAAGTGAGAAATTCTTTGTTGCAAGGACACTGAGAACTGCATTAAAATGGCCTCCAGTTACATTTGTTCATCACCTACTGTGCCATCTGCTTTGATGCTTTACATTATTTAAGGAAGGATGATGTGCTAAAAGGCAAATTGTCCTTTTTAGTGTGCTGTATATTATTGTCTGCTATACAGTATTGTCCCCAGTCTTTTACTGTTAAAGTCATGAAAATTTCACTTGTTTGTGTCCTTCAGTCTTTTTTTATCTTACAAATCCCTAAATCTATAATAAATAACAAAAAAATGTGTTTAATGTGCAAAACAGTAATCTTTCAGCATTCTTTCTAAAACATTTATACAGGTCCCTAGAGCATCGCTGCTCTTAGTGTATTTGACACCCGAAGGTGATAATTTTTTAACCTCCTGCAACAACAAGTGTATACGTCTTCAACACAGCACTATTTGACGAGCTGGATAGAGTACTGCCATGGCTAATGGCTTTGATGTGATATTTAGGCACTTGACCAGAGTTTGAATCCTGGCTCAAGCCAGTATAACAGTAAGCAGTCTGTAGGCAAGGCTCCATTATACTCCTTGGTGCCTGTTGAATGTGCCTTAAAGGGGAACTTAAGAGAGAGCTATATGGAGGCTGTCATGTTTATTTCCTTTTAATCAATACCAGTTGCCTGGCAGCCCTGCTGGTCTATTTCTCTGCAATAGTATCTGAATAAAACCAGAAACAAGCATGCAGCTAGTCTTGTCAGATCTGACTTTAAAGTCTGAACCACTGAAACACCTGATCTGCTGCATGCTTGTTCAGGGGCTAAGGCTAATAGTATTAGAGGAAGAGGGTCAGCAGGGCTGCCAGGCTACTGGTATTGCTTAAAAGGAAATAAACATGACAGCCTTCATATACCTTTCTCTTCAGTTCCCCTTTAAGTGGCTGCAGCATTGCTGATATTCTTCTTGGGGCTTCACCCAGCATCCAAAATTCTCCAGTGTCCTTTTTGCGTTTATGTCTTTTTATGGTATTGGTCATCGTGTTTCCTCTCATTCCTAGACCCACAGTATCCTCTCCCCAGAGTTGATCAATGGACCTCTTCCCAAGTAAGGTATCTGTGTGTTCTCTCTCCTTTGGTGGGTGCTTTCTCATCAGATAGGGAGGGTCTTCCTTGGTGGTCACCAAATGACTATCTCCATTCATGGACTTTCATACTGATCATAAAGGTTCTACCTTTTTGGTCTGTGAGTTCTCTCTGCCACCCATTATGATCCCTGTGCCTGCTTTCCTCTGAGGTCAATGTGCCCTGTCCTCAGTAGGTTGTTTAAATATTGAGGAGATTATGAAAATGCTGCCGGCCTGGTTGCGGTTCCGAAAATCTTAATTCACTGTAATACTTTATTAGTCTGGCTTCAAAGCGTAATTGCAGTTTCATGTGACTAATACCTGTGATTTGAGTGATCATTAGACATAAGGATTGTTACGGCTAGCTAGGGATAACGTGGAGTGTCTCTCCATGATTGTTGATGCTGGTTCCTGTTCTTGGTGTCACCCTCAGTCTGGTTGGTAAGAATCTCCCAAAACAAGTCCGTAACCCAACACATGCATAAACATCGCATGTTCAGACTTCATTTGTAACGTGTACATAATTAGCTGCAAGCAGGGGTGTAAGCAGGGGAGCAGCACCTGCGTCTTCAGGGGGGGAGCAGAGCTGTTAGAGGGCCCCCAACTACTACTTCACTCCCTCTAATAAAGGGGTTCTTCAGATCAGGTATTTTTGAGGCTACACCTCTTAAAGGGGTTTGAAGATTATGATATCCACACTTGTTTTATGACCATTGCAAGATTGGTTCCCGGACTGTGAGGCTCACAAAGGTTTAGCATGGATAAGGGTGTGAACACTAGGGGGGAGGAGGTGTGAAAGTTTTTTGCTGGGGGACCACATGATTTGTAGTTACGCCACTTGCTACAAGTTTATTGCATGTGCAGCACTGACACACTCAAGCCAAAAATTCAGCACATTGGCCTCAATTCACTAAGATCATGCTGGAGATAATACGGCAAGAGAAAACTTACCTCCACACATCGATCTTGCCTTATTAAGGTGTAGAGATACGTTTTCACAGTGAGAGAGTTATGTTATCACTTCAGTCCTTAAGTTACCTTCTCTGTAGTTATTTTCCCATGCAGTTAATTAACAGCCTGTCTTTAACTTTAGAATTCTGGAGTTATTTTAAGGATTGAAGAGTTAACTTTAGAGATCTCACCTTAACTTAAAGACAGAAGAGTTAACTTTAGGTCTGCCTGAGGTAAACTGTTTCCTGAATACTACGTGCCTTATCCCCATGGTTATAACTCTAGACACGTTATTAAAGACAAGAGTAAAAGAGACACTGAAGTCTCTTTAAAATCTGTTTTTTATAACAAAATTCTGTTTAACATATTAGCCCTAACTAAACCGCCGCACCCCCGCAGCTGTAATCTACTGTAATCTAAATCCCCTCTAACGCGCCCTCCCTCTCACCTGCAAAGTCCACTTCTTACTTAGTCGTGGATTTTGCTGCCAGCGTTAGCTTCCATGCGAGGCAGGGCTATGAGCTGCAGCCCTTTCTCACGCGCGTCTGTCAGCGGCGGATCTCCGCCTCTCCCCCGCCCCTCTCAGTGAAGGAAGACTGAGAGGGGCCGGGGAGAGGCGGCAATACACTGCTGACAGACGCATGCGAGGCAGAGCTGCGGCTCATAGCCCTGCCTCACACGGAAGCGCTGCCCGAATTGCCCCCCGGGGAGTTTGGGGGGGATTTAGTTAGCGTAGAGCGGCGGGGATGCGGCGGTTTAGGTAGGGCTATTACGTTAAAGGGAATTTTGTAACAAAAAAAAAGATTTTTTTTTAGAGACTTCAGAGTCTCTTTAAGCTTAGTGAATTGAGGCCAAAATCCAGATACTTAGCATCACACAGATTAAGGTTAGCAATGGCAAAAGTAATAGTCTCTCGATGTATGTCAACTCATCTGTCCTTTACTTCTGAAGCGTCATGAACCTAAAATACAGCGTGAAAAACTGTGCATCACTTAAGTACTTTACAGACCATTTTAAAAATGTGTTTGACTGAATTGAAATGTCTAACAGAATTGAAAATTGAAGCAGCATTAACAAAAGTTTGTTTTGATTTTGTATTAATTGAAATGCATGCTTCACTGCAAAACTGATTTTGTGTAATAATACAGCTAATGTCTGGCTGCAAATTTATGTTAGAGGCAGAAGTCTACTCTTCCATGTTCTGCATATCTCTTAATTGCTGAACAAACTAATAAACTCTAGGCAGACTTTTAAAAATGCTGAAAAAGTACTTTAAAACAACAATGAAACACTTAAACGTAACCACAATAAAAGCACACACAGAAAAAGGCTTGACCTGCTTAAGTTACCGTACATGATGAAAGACGTGTTTTAAGTACTACAGCTTTAAAGTGAACCTGAACCGAGTCCATTTTTTAAAAAAAATAAACACACAATGTATCTGCACATTAATTTTACATACTTACCTCGCCGCCAGTTCCTCTCAGAAGCTGATCATTTACTTCTAACAATGATCCCTTCCAGTTCTGACAAGTTTTTTTTAGAACTGAAATATATTGGTTGCTGTCAGTTATATGTCACTTTCTGTCAGGTATAACTGAAAGGGCAACTGATGTGCAAGGTAATGTCCATATTTCCCTATGGCTCAAGTTGGTGATATTACTGTTTAACAGTGTGCTGACCAGGAAGCTGCTATGGGGCAATGACCATTTTTAAAATGGAGGATGGAGAATTACATTGATCACAGTGGACAAATAGGATGCGGGAAAAGGAGAAAAGATGATTAGACTAATTGGGAAGTTTGACATGTGTATGTTTATTTTGACTTTTAACTTTCAGTTTAGGTTTGTTCCTTCTCACACACATATAGTTCATGTTAAACACTAAGGACATTGTCATTGGACACTGAACTTTGGCATGCATTACTTTTCCTGCTTTTGTAACAAGTCCATGCTCAGTAGACAGGATGAAGCACTATATATTAGGAATTCCTAGTAACGGAGACCATGCATATGAGATTTTCATGTAACATTGCAATGGATTCAGATGACAAACAGGCAGTTTGTGGGGCATCATAGACATGATCAAGACACATTTTTTGAACATTGCTACTGAATGAGGTTGGTAAGTTCCAGTAAAGATTGCTTTGCTCTCCATTGTCAGTGAAGAAATACACCATGTTATAAAACATGCACACTTGTCAGGTAATACTCCTCCTCAGTGGAGGAAAAATACATTTTTGAGGTCCAATCATTTTTGACATAAGCTTCTAAAATAACGGTATGACTGTATGTTAAGTAAGGAGATCTGTCAAGCTCTGAAGTGGCGATATCGAGATGTGTTCATTATTATTGGATTGGATTGCACCTTGTGCGGCTGGTGTACATTTAATAACCACAGTAAAATTCTCTCTGAAAAGTGTCTGACTGTCAAGCAAAAATACTCCATTTCAGAATTTTCACAAAGCGTACCTATGAAGCCCAGGCTTTCTGCTAACTAGGCTTGGCCTAAGATTTGTGTCATCTGTGTACATCAACGAAAAGGGAGAAATGGATGAACAGGAAGCAGATACAGCTAACATTCTTTATCTTGGAAGAACAATAACTAAAGGGAGAGGTTTTGAAATATTTTTCATAGATCCTTACTTGGTTGATTGACAGCCATCATCCGCTGCACCAATATGGAAATATTATCCAATCTGGCCAAAGCAGTTAAACAAAGTTATCTCCTGTCTACGGATACCTTATGAAAACTACACTGCTTTGGGTCAACTATTTACTATTCACTATCACTGAATTTTTGTGTTTATTTATTTTTTGGTAGGCGTGATTCAAATAAGTAAGTTTTCCAGCTTTAAAAAGCAATCATGCCTGTCCTGACAGTGCTGTGCTCAGTTTAGTACTAATTTATGCTTTGCCAAAGCAATTATCAAAGTTAGGCAAGTACAGTATAAAAAATGTATTGTGTTTAAATGTCCGTACAAATATTAGAATAAATGCGTCCAAGGGGGCCACTAAAAACCGTGTACGGCAGCCCTGTTATGTTGGCGTGAGATCCAGCATGCTGGATCATCTTGCCCAAAGGCTGCCCAATACAATTGATTTCTCCCACACTCCATCCCCTCTGTCGTGAACTGCTCATCCGCTGTTCACCAGCCACCCTCCATAGTGACAGAACGCGTCACTAGTATTCAGACTAATGATGTGTCTGTACCAGGGATGCTCCCTGGATGCTCTCACATGTAATCATGAGTGATTACTCCTGATTCAAATGAGGTGTAATTGGCGCAGGTGTGCGTCGGGGATATAAGGGTTTATTTACCCATAATTCCGCCTTCCGCCCTGCGTTCCAAAGAGTTTGCACACGTCCTATTGGGCGCGTTGCAAGCCTCACATGGCACACTTCCTCCTTCAAGCCGGAAGGAGGATGTGCGCCGCTGTGAGGCTTGCAACGTGACCCATAGGACGTGTGCAAGCACTTTGGAACGCAGGGCGGACGGTGGAATTATGGGTAAATAACCCCTTGTTTCCCTGCCTCACACCTTCGCCAATTAAACCTCATTTGAATCATGAGTAACTACTCCTGATTACTTGTGAGAGCATCCGGTGAGCATCCCTGGTCTGTACAGCCCCGTCAACAAAATGTTGCTTGAGTGATTGTACCCCGATCACTGCCTGTTAACATTAGTGTCAAGTGTGTATGAGGCTTGAGGAGATCATGATAAAACAAAAGAGTAATGTGCTTCTATTAGATCAGTTAAAAGAGTAAGGCCTGGGGCCCACTGTCAGCGCTTTTGCAGTGGCAATTGGCAAAGCGCTGCAACAGTGGAACCCTATGGTGGTGGTTCAACTTGCAGCATTGAAGGAGGCTGCATCAAGCAGTGAGTGATATTAGATCAGATCTCTGCTGACACCTGATTTAATACACAGTAGGGTCATGATGATAAATCACTGATATCAGGTACATATTGATCATATACCACATTTTTGTGTATCCCTAGCTTTAGTTTGGGACCAAGAGCAGTTACACAGCTCAACGTTTCAGTTTTTTTTTAATTGAAACTCAAGCAAGCAGTTCAATGCCTCATTGTACTCTGAGATGATAGCATAGAACAAATAAACAACTGCAGTTAAAAAGAAAATCAGCACCTGCCTACCCTGGTCCCAGCAGAATGAGCATGGCTACCCTGTGTGTAGTGATGAACACACATTTTGTATTGTAATTTGCAAAATCGTAATGCGAAATTTTGGGTAAAATCATAATAAATTTGTTTGTAAATGTAATCAGGAACCATCATTTCGCATAGTTTTTGCATAATTTTGTCCTGACTTTCACTGTTAATAGGAAAGTTCCCATAGATGCTATCATCATTAAAATTACGATATATGTTAAGGGAAATAGTTGATTTTAAAAATGCAAAGGAAAATGTTTTGTAAACTGTCATAATTTTTCTGAGTTTAAAACCATTTCTACTTTGCATTTTTTTCAAGAAGTGCAAGGACATGTTCTTTTTCCTGTTTCCTATCCTTCTTCTTAACATGTGTAGCAATTCTGGTGATGATAGTATGTATGGGGCCTTGCTATTAACCTCTAAAATTGACATAAAATTATGGAAAAATGATGCAAAATTACAAATGGATTACACAAAATCAGTTGAATGTCCAAATTTGAATTACATTTGGCCATAATAAATGCAAAAATGTACGCAAAATGTTGCCTAATGGTAACTAGCAGATTACGATCATCACTACTTGTGTGTGTAAAGCTTTGAGTAGACCAGTTGCTTAACTCTTTATTGGTCCTGCAGTGGTAATGATCTCCTCTGTATGTGTTTGGAATTAGTGATCATTGCCAAACCATTATTTTCCTCTGCTTACCTATTTCCCACATAACGGCTGTACTCGGGAAGATAGTTTTAGTCAACTGTATCATATGATTTTTATATCTACAGTGCATGACACTACTTTACATTGAGGTCGCATTCACAGTGCCACGTTGCAGAGCTGTGTTATAAAGTCTTATAACGCAGCTTACCACACTGCAATGATAATCCTATGGGCCGTTCACAGTGCGACATTATCATTGCGTTGAAAATGGCAACTCACTGCTTACAATGCATTACCTCTAAACGCAGACACATTGCGACTTTAACGCCACATTCAAATGCAACGTCCCACTGTAAATATGACTGAGAGTCCTAATGTAAAGTTTGCACTGGGACCCATGGTTCTACAGCTATGTTCTTGGTAAGATCTGGGTTCTGGCACCTATCTATCAGACCACATCTCCCAGTGTGTGCCCAGTAATAATTGTGGTCTGCTTACTTTTTTATTTT
This sequence comes from Hyperolius riggenbachi, assembly GCF_040937935.1. NCBI lineage: Eukaryota > Metazoa > Chordata > Amphibia > Anura > Hyperoliidae > Hyperolius > Hyperolius riggenbachi. Next base: position 131,346,940 of record NC_090652.1, on the reverse strand, counting down.
AATGCAACGAATATACTACGAAAACTGTCACTAATTACCGGATGTAAATGTTTTTATTTCTGTCTCCTTTGGCAAAGATAATATACTGGATAATTAGTGCTAATTAAAACAATTCAGGGATTCCAAGCCACGACCTTGCAGAAATTTGCATCATATAGAGTAGACCTCCATCTGGAGCATGTGTCTTGCTTGGTTACCTCTCCCCTAGAAGACGCCTCCAATTACAGAAATAGTGGCTATACAGCCTGAAATAAATGTGGTGTCCAGAAATAGACTAGATGAATAGCTTTATCACCTCAATAATAATGCTTGCTTGTCATGCTCACAGGTAACTCAAATTACACATTATCTTTTATACATGGAGTAAGGAATTATGTTTTACTGTGAACTTCTCACCAAAGACCACAAGCTTTTATTTTATATAACAAATATGGCCTGTTTTGGACGGACGCCCTTCCTTGCTGTAATGTTCAGTTTCACTGTGTTTCATACAATATAAATTTGATGTGCATTTTAATGATTCTGCCTCGGCTTATCATTTTCATTAGTTTCTGGCTACATTATGCCATACAAATTCTCAGCAACCCATACTTCTCATTAGCATGTTGTAATTTATTCTCAGAACTATAATATATTATTCATTTGTACAGTACTAGCGATTACATAAACTCTATAATTAATATCCGGTTTGGCCTTGGCCCGTTATTTGCTGTTTGGTCACATGTGCCGCATGCCAGTCTGTGGCCATGGCATGCCTTCTGCATACACTGTGTTTTCACCATGGTGTGTTATTTCCATTGAAATTCCAGCTGTGTGTTGTGAGCGCCTTCAAAATACAGCTAAAATCTACATTATGTGGTTTCAGTGCATAAACAAAACAGTATTCATTCTTCCATCACCATCTTTAGTGCTGAATTCAGGACGATAATGTAAAATCAAATCTAAGGTCATGTTGATGAGTCACTGCAGCTCAATGAGTGTTTGTTAAATACAGTTCAAAGATTTTTGTTTTCTTTAGTCATCACACTAAGCTGGAGAGCAGAACTGATGTAAGCGTAGCTATGCCTGCCTACTGCAGGTTCCAGGGCTCTACAGTAACATAACAAAAACAACAACACTAGCATGATGAAGCTTTTTGGAACAGATTATCTACAATACATGGACCTGATAAGAAATAATTAAACAACAAATTAACTACCACATATATTTAAAGTGGGATTATACTCCCAAAATGAACATTTCAAAAAATACTCTTAGATACATAAGAACATTTGAAAACATTCCAACACATTCTCTGTGTGTAAAAACATAATTCCACTGCAGAGAGCAGTACAAGATAGCTTATCTCTGGCTAATGGCAAATGTAATCATTGCTGGATGATGCTCTCTGAGGCATGTGCCTTCATGCTACCCCTCTAATTTCTCAGCTGTTGCCAGGGTGATGTGTCTGTTCAGCAGACACCTCCAGACTCTTGGAGGAAAAGATATTAGGGTACCAAGATATCTTTATTGTTAGCACTTTCATCTTGAAATCAGAGTTTAAATCCAAGCCCAGACACTGTCCACTTGGAGCCTTTTTGCTCTCCCTGAATTTTCTTTGTCTTTTGATGAGGTGTTTGTATCATGGGTATAACTGTATGAGTAGATTTTGAGAGACAATTTCCAGGGAACTGTTTTATATATAATTAAGGCATACCCACTGCCATGCCACACGACACCACACCACACCACACAATTATGTCCACCAAAAGGTGTCACACTTACTGTCAAAGTACATGATAACTTAAAGCTCTCTTGAACATCACAAGACCTTATCAGTTTCTCCTGTATTCTGTAATTTAATGTCTCAACTGCTGCCTTCAGGGACCACAAACATCACATTTTTTTTCTACTTCTTAGCAGAATCACTGACAAAATAATGAATGTGCTTGTTTTAAGTTGTTGCTAATTAACAAAGTTATGCTTCCATCTCAGAATATGTTGTGTACACTTGGCAGCCACCAAGGACCTCAGATGATAAACAATGGCCTATAGGTAGCTTAATCCAGCTTTGCAATAAATAGTGCCATTCATCTGAGATTCCTCAAGAACATGTTAAATATAGTAATCTATTCTGAACTACCCTTATTTTTTCTATGAACATGGATAACATAATCCCTGTTTGCAGTAAACAGAGATAGTTAAATCCCTCATCCACATTAACAAGTTATGAAACATAAACACCACGGCTTTAATGTTGAAATAAAATTGATTACACAGGAATCTGCCATAGGAAGAGACTTTTTCCAGAGCTATATTCAAAATGTATTTTTAATGGGGAATTAATGACCCTGCACATAAAAATGCATTCTCAGCAGGATATATGCAGATTTTTTCCTTGCAGACAGTCTACACATTTAATTTCAGATTGCCTGAGATAAAGGACAAACATGAAGCTTGTAAGGCAGTTTAAACAAAGCTGATCTGCTTTGCTTGGGGAGATTAAAAACTTTTTTTGTTTTGTTTTTCAAAAGACCTGTATTTACTAAAACATTCAAAAATACGATAAAGTACAGCAGCATTCAAAATGACAGAGCTCATTTTTCAAGATGCTTAAGAGCTACAAATTAAAGATGAGCAAGCAGAAGTGAAAGTGAAACTGAACTTTAGTTGACACGGTCACTGGGGTTTATCCACTCTGGTCCCCTCCCCTTCTGGTGCCAGAACTCCATGCCTCTCTACATCCTCCTCAGTGGCGTAGCTAAAGAGCTGTGGGCCCCGGTGCAAGTTTTACATTGGGGCCCCCCAAGCACTCTATACTTAACAATTGATATGGCGCACCAAAACCTGCCAAGGACAACCCCAGTGTCAGAGGTGCAAGAAGGAGTTGGGGAACAGTGTGTTAAGGATTACTACTATTCAAAGCATCTATAGAAGTGATTATTACCAGCACAGGACCAATAGAGAGCTAATACTGTGATAGAGGGTGGACCCTTCGGGGCCCCTCTGGCCCAAGGGCCCCGATGCGGTCGCTACCTCTGCACCCCCTATTGCTACGCCCCTGATCCTCCTGACACTTCCTCCTTCCAAGCTGGAAGAAGGAAGCAGAAGGAGGAAGTGTTGGAAGCATGTAGAGGGGCATAGAATGCTGGCACTAGAGGCAAAGACTAAGGTCAGTTAACCCACACTACCGCAGCATGTGGTAACTATGGCTCAGTTTCACCTTAGGTGAAGCTGAATTACTGTTTCACCCACTCATCCTTACTAAAATGTATAGCTTAACTTCACAGCATTTACTTTTCTCACCCTGCCCTGTGTAGAAGGGAAGAGTATGCATTAGTGTTTAACTTCCTAAAATTGTAGGGTGTGATTTTATATATTGATATAAGTAACTGTTGGGTGAGGCAAGCCCAGATTTACCTCACAGGAGCCTATAGACACAGTTGTCCTGGCACCTTACGCTTCACCCTCCATGAACCTCCAAACCCTCACCAAACTGCACCGCAAATGTGCTGGCTGACCCAGCTGTCACTTCTCACTTATTACCCTTGTCCATCATAGGTAGGTACAGGTGCCCCTAAGTAATAGGTAGCCAGATGTACCCTCAATAATAAGTAGCTAGAGTTGCCCCTGACTGAAGGGAGATCTCACCAGTGGAATGCTGAGAGCAGGGTGAAAAACCTCTCATTTACACTCTCATCAGGACTCTGCATAGGTAAGGAGGGAGGGAGGCACTCAGGGAGGGGAGTGAACCCCCTTTCCATCATCAGGCACCTGTAGGCACGTGCCTACAGTGTCTTATGGTAAATCCAGTCCTGGGGTAAGGCAAAATGATTTACAATACAACATGTCTAAATGTTAAATATCCCGACATGCAAACTACTTATAATGATTCAATTGCACTAGAAAATCATACACAATCAAATGTTGAAGTGAATAGTGGGAATACTAATTTCTTGTTATTTAAGGAGTATAAAACTAGGTGATACATACCATAGTCAGGTATCAGCACTTTGGGGTCCAACTGTTGTCTAACTCCCAAGTATAATGCTGTGAATGGAACAGGTTCCAATACAGCCTTCCAGTTTCTCCATATTTTTTTTTAGGTTAAAGGCAGAGTGTAAGTCTGTATCCCTGCTGGCATGATTTCCCCTTATTTTCTGTCCTGTTAATATTTATAGGTTTTAATATGGATGTTCACAACCATACAAACTCAAAGTGCACCTGAGGAAAACCTCGGAACAATAAACAGATACTTACCTAAGAAGGAAGCCTCTGGATCCTGCAGAGGTTTCCCACACTGTCCTCACTCCATGTTCTTGGACCCCTGAAAGAAATCCAACAAGAGCTTGCCAGATTTCTTATCGTGCCTGCGTCCCCGTTTTGTGCACGAAAGTGACCATACTGCACCTGTGCGAGTACGGCTGCACCTGCGTAGTAACCCATGCTACTGGTCAGGCGCATCAGTACTTGCACAGTTGCAGCACAGCCATGTGAGTGCATGAAGAGGAGCATGGCTGGGATTAGTGTTGGGCGAACACCTAGATGTTCGGGTTCGCCGAACATCGCCGCGATGTTCGGGTGTTCGACCCGAACTCCGAACATAATGGAAGTCAATGGGGACCCGAACTTTCGTGCTTTGTAAAGCTTCCTTACATGCTACATACCCCAAATTTGCAGGGTATGTGCACCTTGGGAGTGGGTACAAGAGGAAAAAAATTTTCGCAAAAAGAGCTTATAGTTTTTGAGAAAATCGATTTTAAAGTTTCAAAGGGAAAACTGTCTTTTAAATGCGGGAAATGTCTGTTTTCTTTGCAAAGGTAACATGCTTTTTGTCGGCATGCAGTCATAAATGAAATACATATAAGAGGTTCCAGGAAAAGGGACCGGTAACGCTAACCCAGCAGCAGCACACGTGATGGAACAGGAGGAGGGTGGCGCAGGAGGAGAAGGCCACGCTTTGAGACACAACAACCCAGGCCTTGCATGAGGACAAGAAGCGTGCGGATAGCAATTTGCGTTTTGTCGCCATGCAGTCATAAATTTAATACAGATGAGAGGTTCAATAAACAGGGACCGGAAACGCTAACCCATCACAGATGTTCATTGTTCATGTTACTTGGTTGGGGTCCGGGAGTGTTGCGTAGTCGTTTCCAATCCAGGATTGATTCATTTTAATTTGAGTCAGACGGTCTGCATTTTCTGTGGAGAGGCGGATAGGCCGATCTGTGACGATGCCTCCGGCAGCACTAAAACAGCGTTCCGACATAACGCTGGCTGCCGGGCAAGCCAGCACCTCTATTGCGTACATTGCCAGTTTGTGCCAGGTGTCTAGCTTCGATACCCAATAGTTGAAGGGTGCAGATGGATTGTTCAACACAGCTATGCCATCTGACATGTAGTCCTTGACCATCTTCTCCAGGCGATCGGTGTTGGAGGTGGATCTGCCTGCTTGCTGTTCTGTGTGCTGCTGCATGGGTGTCAGAAAATTTTCCCACTCCAAGGACACTGCCGATACCATTCCCTTTTGGGCACTAGCTGTGGCTTGTGTTGTTTGCTGCCCTCCTGGTCGTCCTGGGTTTGCGGAAGTCAGTCTGTCGGCGTACAACTGGCTAGAGGAGGGGGAGGATGTCAATCTCCTCTTTAAAGTCTCCACAAGGGCCTGCTGGTATTCTTCCATTTTGACCTGTCGGACTCTTTCTTCAAGCAGTTTTGGAACATTGTGTTTGTACCGTGGATCCAGAAGGGTATAAACCCAGTAATTGGTGTTGTCCAGAATGCGCACAATGCGTGGGTCGCGTTCAATGCAGTCCTAGGCCGAAGAGGTCATAGCTAGGGTCACAAAAACCTGTTTATTTGGGCTATTTCAATGGTAGTGATGGTGACGTACATAAATCTCAGCCATGGCCGTTAGCAACGCCTGAATTTCACGAAATGTCTCATGCAGGTAGAAGACATATTGTTAGACTTGGATTCCAAAGATGGGGTCCCTACATCTCTGCAAACCAGAGTTACAGGGGTCCAAAATTGGTAAAATCCCCCATAGGCTTTCATTGGGCCTCCTATTTACAGTTCCAAAATCTCACATCGTTTCAAAGGGCAATTGATCAGCAGTGGCAAATTTTCTAGCATTGTAGGGACCCTTAGGGGGAACATGACTGGTGAGTTTCGGGCCCCTAGGCCAAAGAGGTCATAGCCTAGGGTCACAAAAACCTGTTTATTTGGGCTATTTCAATGGTAGTGATGGTGACGTACATAAATCTCAGCCATGGCCGTTAGCAACATCTGAATTTCACGAAATGTCTCATGCAGGTAGAAGACATATTGTTAGACTTGGATTCCAAAGATGGGGTCCCTACATCTCTGCAAACCAGAGTTACAGGGGTCCAAAATTGGTAAAATCCCCCATAGACTTTTATTGCCTCCCTATTTCACTTTCCAAAATCTCACATCTTTTCAAAGGGCAATGGCTCAGCAGTACCAAATTTTCTAGCATTGTAGGGACCCTTAGGGGGAACATGACTGGTGAGTTTCGGGCCCCTAGGCCAAAGAGGTCATAGCCTAGGGTCACAAAAACCTGGTTATTTGGGCTATTTCAATGGTAGTGATGGTGACGTACATCAATCTCAGCTATGGCCGTTAGCAACGTCTGAATTTCACGAAATGTCTCATGCAGGTAGAAGACATATTGTTAGACTTGGATTCCAAAGATGGGGTCCCTACATCTCTGCAAACTAGAGTTACAGGGGTCCAAAATTGGTAAAATCCCCCATAGACTTTCATTGCCTCCCTATTTCACTTTCCAAAATCTCATATCTTTTCAAAGGGCAATGGCTCAGCAGTACCAAATTTTCTAGCATTGTAGGGACCCTTAGGGGGAACATGACTGGTGAGTTTCGGGCCCCTAGGCCAAAGAGGTCATAGCCTAGGGTCACAAAAACCTGTTTATTTGGGCTATTTCAATGGTAGTGATGGTGACGTACATAAATCTCAGCTATGGCCATTAGCAACGTCTGAATTTCACGAAATGTCTCATGCAGGTAGAAGACATATTGTTAGACTTGGATTCCAAAGGTGGGGTCCCTACATCTCTGCAAACTAGAGTTACAGGGGTCCAACATTGGTAAAATCCCCCATAGGCTTTCATTGGGCCTACTATTTACCGTTCCAAAATCTCACACCATTTCAAAGGGCAATGGCTCAGCAGTGGCAAAACTCACCAGTCATGATCCCCCTAAGGGTCCCTACAATGCTAGAAAATTTGGTACTGCTGAGCCATTGCCCTTTGAAAAGATGTGAGATTTTGGAAAGTGAAATAGGGAGGCAATGAAAGTCTATGGGGGATTTTACCAATTTTGGACCCCTGTAACTCTGGTTTGCAGAGATGTAGGGACCCCATCTTTGGAATCCAAGTCTAACAATATGTCTTCTACCTGCATGAGACATTTCGTGAAATTCAGACGTTGCTAACGGCCATAGCTGAGATTTATGTACGTCACCATCACTACCATTAAAATAGCCCAAATAAACAGGTTTTTGTGACCCTAGGCTATGACCTCTTTGGCCTAGGGGCCCGAAACTCACCAGTCATGTTCCCCTAAGGGTCCCTACAATGCTAGAAAATTTGGTACTGCTGAGCCATTGCCCTTTGAAAAGATGTGAGATTTTGGAAAGTGAAATAGGGAGGCAATGAAAGTCTATGGGGGATTTTACCAATTTTGGACCCCTGTAACTCTAGTTTGCAGAGATGTAGGGACCCCATCTTTGGAATCCAAGTCTAACAATATGTCTTCTACCTGCATGAGACATTTCGTGAAATTCAGACGTTGCTAATGGCCATAGCTGAGATTTATGTACGTCACCATCACTACCATTGAAATAGCCCAAATAAACAGGTTTTTGTGACCCTAGGCACGCTTCTTGTCCTCATGCAAGGCCTGGGTTGTTGTGTCTCAAAGCGTGGCCTTCTCCTCCTGCGCCACCCTCCTCCTGTTCCCGGTCCCTTTTCCTGGAACCTCTTATATGTATTACATTTATGACTGCATGCCGACAAAAAGCATGTTACCTGTGCAAAGAAAACAGACATTTCCCGCATTTAAAAGACAGTTTTCCCTTTGAAACTTTAAAATCGATTTTCTTAAAAACTATAAGCTCTTTTTGCTAATTTTTTTTCCTCTTGTACCCACTCCCAAGGTGCATATACCCTGTAAATTTGGGGTATGTAGCATATAAGGAGGCTTTACAAAGCACGAAAGTTCGGGTCCCCATTGACTTCCATTATGTTCGGAGTTCGGCTCGAACACCCGAACATCGCGGCCATGTTCGTCCCGAACCCGAACATCTAGATGTTCGCCCAACACTACACGTGACCCGTTCGGCCAATCACAGCGCTAGCCGAACGTTCGGGTAACGTTCGGCCATGCGCTCTTAGTTCGGCCATATGGCCGAACAGTTTGGCCGAACACCATCAGGTGTTCGGCCGAACTCGAACATCACCCGAACAGGGTGATGTTCTGCAGAACCCGAACAGTGGCGAACACTGTTCGCCCAACACTAGCTGGGATGTACAGGAGGGACCTAGGCAGACGTTTTGGTCGGAAGGAGGACAATAGAAGCCTCTGGAGGACACCTTCTTCTGTAAGTATCTGTTTTTTTTTTTACCCAAGTACGTGTGTTAAAATAAAAAAAATAATTAAAAGTGCTAATAACTAGGGATGCTCATTCAAATTCCACGGAATAGAAATTTCCAGCCTTTCAGATCGGAACTCAGAAATTGGAATTCTGCAGAAATCCGATTTAACGCAACTCGGTAATTTTAGCCCAATCACAGAAGCAATAGACCAATAAGAAACTGCGGTAATTTTAGACTAATCACAGGAATGATTTTCCGTTTTTGAGATTTTAAATTATTTAGTCATTTCTTGCATTCCCTGGTGCAAAAAACGACAATCAAAATACTGCTCAGAAATCAGAAAAAACGGAAAATCGCAAAAAAGGAAATCAGAAAACCCAAAAATCTGGAAAATCAGAAAAATGGGAAATCCGAAATTGGCATTGGTGGAAATTAGAATTTCAGCTGAATCAGAAACAGGCGTTTCTGACCTTCCCTACTAATAACTTGCATATACATTTTAAGCTATTGCTATATAACATGCATATTAACATAACTATGATTAAAATGTTATTAGTTTATGATTTAAATCGAGATTGCCAGCATAATGATAATAAGTGCTTTTGTTTGAAATGATTCACATGTTAACAACAAGCAAGGCTAGAAGTTTATCTTTTTTGTGTGTGTGCTGACAAAAACTCTCTAAGGGATGTGGAAGAGATTTGCTGTAAACCTTATTTGCAAACAGATAAAAGTACACAAATTCCTTTGGATCTGAGAAGAGTCAGAAGAAAATGGCATCCATGTTGGCAAGGCAACGTGGATCAACTGTCATCCTTAGAGACTATATCAAAGCTGCCAGATCAATTTGCTTGACTCTGCACTACACTTATGGGGTATAGAGCAAGGAGGGAAAAGCATAGAACTAAAGAATAAAAGCATTCTCCATTAATAACATTATATGACATAGGGTTTAATGGAAGAACACAGACTGCCAATGCTGCTCTTAAACAAAACATTATGTTAGAACAAAAGTGAAAAAATAGATAAAATACATGTAGAAAAGAGTATTTAATCCTTTTAAAGAGTTAACTAAAAAAAAACAACAAATCATTCTATAGACAGTCTTTTTCTTAGGACAAAGCAAAAACATACTCAATGTTTAAAACCCAGGGGACTTTACAGATGGACCTCTGGTCCATTTTCATTTATCACTTTAATTAAACCTCTGAGAACAATGGTAAATATTAGTATTGTATATATATATATAGAGCATTTTTACATAGACACACTTGAAAGTATACTCACCAGACCCCTCAGTCTGACAATGACCATCCTTGTAGGTGACCACCAGTGATGGGTTCATGAGTAGTCACAAGTCCCTAAGGACTAAAACTCATGATTTAAATGAGGCTTTATTGCCTCAGCTGTGCGGCTGGATGATAAGGGGTTAGTTACCCATAAGTCTGTCGTCCTCCCTGTGCTCCAAACAGCTTGCACACATCCTACTTAAAGCTTTGCAAACCTCACTATGTGCAATTCCTCCTTCAAGCCAGAAGTAGGAAGATCTTGGTGGTGAGGCTTGCAACGTGTCCAACAGGATGCATGCAAGCTGTTTGGAGCGCAGGGAGGATGACGGACTTATGGGTAACTAACCCGTTGAATTTGAGTCCTTAAGGACTCGTGACTACTCGTGAGCCCATCACTGATGACCACTAATGATACAGTTTGCCAAACGATTCTTTGCATGAATGATTGAAACGAATGATTCTTCGCATGAATGATTGAAAATGAACATTTGTGACCAGTAATGGACAAAAGTCTCCTAACCAATCTAATCAGATTGACGGGATTGATCCCAAAATCGGATCAATCTCATTAAACTGATTGTATTGGTTAGGAGATTTTGGTCCATTAGTGGTCACAAAAAATCATTTCCAATCATTCATGTGAAGAATTGTTCATAAATGATCCTTCGGCAGATTGTACTGTTAGTGGCCACCTTAAGAATCTGCCTATTGTAAAGATCAGATATCAGCTGTTTGGTCATAAACTGCAAATTTCCCTGAAACTAAAGCTGGCCATGCGCTTATAGATTGCCACTCAATGTGCTAAAATGATCGACTCCTTTCTGAAAGGAATCAATTCAGAAAGGACATTTTTCCTACCACACAGTGCGCATTGGTTTTTAATAGATTCCCACAGGTAAAATGGCTTTTCTGAGACACCATCATAGCTTGTAGAGAAAAAAAATGGGCTCCAAATTATGTTCTCATCTAAATACTGTAAATAAGTGGAAAGGAAGACAGCGAGGGCCCCACTCTTTTAACCTCCTTGGCGGTAATCCCGAGCTGAGCTCGGGGTATGCCGCCGGAGGTCGCCGCTCAGGCCCTGCTGGGCCGATTTGGATTCTGAAAAAAGCAGCACACGCAGCCGGCACTTTGCCAGCCGCGTGTGCTGCCCGATCCGCCGCGTGCAGCGGCGAAAGAGGGTCCCCCCAGCCGCCCGAGCCCAGTGCAGCCGGAACAAACAGTTCCGGCCGGCGCTAGGGGCTGGATCGGGCGGCTCTGACGTCAGGACGTCGACTGACGTCCATGACGTCACTCCGCTCGTCGCCATGGCGACGAGGAAAGCGAAACAAGATAGGCCGCTCATTGCGGCCTATCTTGTTACTTTCGATTGCCGGAGGCGATCGAAAGTACGCTTCCGGAGCGCCCTCTAGTGGGCTTTCATGCAGCCAACTTTCAGTTGGCTGCATGAAATAGTTTTTTTTTAATTTAAAAAAAACCCTCCCGCAGCCTCCCTGGCGATTTTAATAGAACGCCAGGGAGGTTAAAAGCCCTTTATTGTGGTTGGAGTCAGTACAGGTACAGCAAAAAGTCTAGAACCAGCCCTGATTCTGGTGCCAGTAATCTTTTTGCCAATACAAATTACAAATAACTTTTAACTTAAACTCATTCATGGGCCCTATACTGTATTCCCTTCAGTTCCTTTGCCAAAACTCCAAGAACCGGCAAGGTTTTTTTAATGCCCCTAAATGTAACTCACTCAATCTTTACTTCTCGCATTTGTTTTCATCATGACCAACCATTCAAATAAACAAAGAACGTATAAATGTTCCACAGCGCAGCCACCTGCACGATTGAGCTCGCTCCTGGTACATCTGTACGTACCTTTAGAATAACAAAATATCATCTTTTACATGAACAATTAAGTAATTTATCTCCTTTTGTCATTCATGTCTATGGGAGAAAGATGTGAGATTAATCCATCAGCACTTTTTGCTACATTATTAAACCGTGGTATTGTAAGAAAACCAGTATTCAATAGCAAAACTAAATATCTCATGTACAGCAGCTCTTGCTAAAACTACATAATGTAGCGCAAGACTGAAAACCTGCAAAGAACAATCACAATGCTATGCAGCTGAGGCAATATTGTTCTCTTTTTCCAAAGACCTCGGATTTATACCGTTCAGCCTGCCTAAAGCTGTACATATTTAGTATGCTTTGTGTTGCTTACATTTAAAAATGGTCCCTAAATATTCCAAACACAATACTGAAAGAGGTTTCAGTTCCTAAATGTAACTCACTCAATCCTTACGTCCCGCATTTGTTTTGATCATGACCAACCATTCAAGTACTCTTGTCTACATTCACAAGAAAAAACATCAATGTGACATTTCCACCTTTGTGCTCCTTTTTGATTTGATTTTTCAGAATCTCCTCATGTCTCATATCCTATTTACCTTTTACATTAGTATAATACCAGATAAACTAGACTGTTAACTGCATTAAGAAGAAATAATATATAAGTGCTTCACTTGGCCACTGGCATGGTTGAGCTCACTCCTGATTGGCACCACCAATGGTACATCTGTATGTACCTTTATAATAACACAATAACACAATAGCATTCATCTCGAAGGGTTTTAAAAAATAATGAAAATGCCTGAGAAGGTGTATAGTAGGGTATTTGGATGTGGTTTTACTTTTTGGCCACAAGATGGAGATACAGAGTTAGTGTTTTCACAGTATACAAACAGTTGGAAGTTACATCCATTGTTTTGGTGTTTTCATACAACAGAGCAGAAAATCTGCTAACCCCAAGCCGAGCAGGCATTTTCTAGTAAATGGAATATGCACTGGTTAGTGCTCTATTTAGCCATATATAATAATAATAATACCTTTTTTGTATAGCGCTTTTCTCCTGTCGGACTCAAAGCGCTTGTGAGGTAGCCACTAGAGCGCACTCAGTAGGCAGTAGCAGTGTTAAGGAGTCTTGCCCAAAGAACTCCTTACTGAATTACTGGCTTACTGAACAGGCAGAGCCAAGATTCGAACACAGGTTTCCTGTGTCAGAGGCAGAGCCCTTAAAGAGACACTGTAGCGGAAAAAAATATATGATATAATGAATTGGTTGTGTACTATGAATAATTACTAGAAGATTAGCAGCAAAGAAAATATTCTCATATTTTTATTTTCGGGTATATAGTGTTTTTTCTAACATTGCATCATTCTCTAATATGTGCAGATTACACAACACTCAGCATTCAAAATGATTCTTTCAGAGCAGTCTGTGAACTAATGACCTCTCCTCTGGCAAAGGAAAAGTAAAAAATTAACTAACAGTTGAGATAATAAAAGTCAGAAAACAGCCCTCTCCACGACTTTGAAAGTCGTAGAGCTTAATGGCTTTTTTGTATAGAGATAACAACTGGAGTTTCTTAAATCTTCCTGTACTGGAAACAATTAGACTGATGTATCTGATCTTAATGTTTTATTTCTTAGCTGTACTACACATACAAATCATAATATCATAATTTTTTTTTCGCTTCAGTGTCTCTTTAACCAGTACACCATCCCGCCAGCACCTGTAAGCAATACATGTAAATGTTGCAGCCCTATGGCCCCCAGTTCAAACTTAGGCAAGGATTCTATCTGCATGGAGTTTGTATTTTCTACCGGTGTTTGTGTTGGTTTTCTCTGGTTACTCCAGTTTCCTCCCACAACCCCAACACACACAGACACAGACATGTTAATTAGTTACAATAATTGCTTGCACACTTCTTACATTTAAACCTGCTGTGATACAAAATGGCCGTTAAATGCTGCAGATATTAGAATATCTGTAATTTTACCGATATTCTACTATTACTTGTTTTTGGTATCAGGATACCGGTAGTGTTACCATTATTCTACTATTGCCTATGAGAACCTATTCTAACTTTCCTTTCATCTATACCTAACACTAAGCTACCCCCTACCTATGCCTAACACTAGTTTACCCTCATATATGGCAAACACTAATCCCTGAACCTACACCTAACAATAATGTATCACGAAACTTCACCTAACACTGATACTGTCACTATCCCTACCGCTATGAAATGGACAAAATTGCTGCTATGCTGCTCCACTGCTGCTCCTGCCACTGTTTTATCCAGTATAGAGTTCTGCTACAATGTGAAAGAAGTAAGAACCTCTGACAGCACTTGGACTTTGGCTACAAGGCATGACTTAGACCAGTTTTAAGAATGAAAATAAATGGCAGCTCAGTGCACAGGTCTAAAAGTTATGCATCCACTCTAATTTAGATTTTGCAATGCATATGTAAAATGTCCAAAGCATTTATACACAAAAACTTTGGCCAAGTATAATGCATATTATTATTTAAAATTTCTCCCAAGGCAGCTAAATGCAGTTTATCATGTCTCAGACCACTACAATTTGTGTTCTTTCTCTTATTTCTTTTTTTTTTTTTTTTTTTTTTTAGTAAGGCATTAAAATATCACAGTGGATGTAAAAATGCACCCTTACTCAGAATACATAAATAAAACATTATTTTAATGGAATTTTCATATGAATGTAATGTTTTATTAATATCTGCATGACCTCAATTTTGCTGAATACAACTGTAAAATGTTAAATATTAAGCTTTTAAAACACGGTTATTAAGCCATGATTTTGGTGTATCCAATAAGTAAAAAGTTTATAATACCATTTCTTTTTATTGTTCTAGTATGTAGCTACTGTCTTTGCTAGATTATTCTACAGCTGCTCATATTGTAATCCAGTTTGAGCATACAGCACTAATGACAGATTATGGTCATTGGCTATCTGTTATTTGTATAAATCTAACTCATATCCCAGTGATCCCGATTGAGTTTTAATCTAGGCTGGCAGTAATTTGAGGCAATTAAAACTGAGACATTAAATAGCCCATACAGGTGATTATAGTTGCACAATAACAAACATTCAAAGTAATCTGCAGATAATTGCACTAGGCGTATATGATGAATTTGATTAACATTACCAATCAGACATCATTTAAAAATAAGTACAGCTTTTAGTTTTCAGAAAAAGAAAGGTGATCCTGCATTATGTGAAGATTGAAAGTAATTCTAATCTTAATCATCACTTGAGATTTCATTATAAGAGAAATCTTACAACAGCCACACAGGTGGTAACAGTATGACTGTACAGTGTTTTTTTCAGTGTTACCAAACCATTGTGGTGTACAAGTATAAAATATGTCATATATCCAAAGGATATCTGTTTGAAGAGAGGATGAGGTGAACAAACACCTTGGAAAAAACACAGAAACAATGGGAGCCCAATAGTGCAATATGTCACTAGTCTTGGAGAAATTAATAAAAAAGAAATATACCTTACAAAGGTAGGTTGCAGTGAGAGCAACCAACCACATGACGCAGATGGAGAACAACAACCCATCTCCACTCATCTCCAGGCATAGTTGGATGGAAATTGTTTACACTCTTAGAAAACAATAACTGGTACTGCAGATGGTTGGCTAGGCCACTGTAGACCAATCACTCCCCTAGCAGGGGAGATATACCTGGCACAACAAGGGGGAAGAGGCACACACGATGGGTAAAATGTTGTTAAAAACAAGTTAGAATGGAAAAAAGTGGAGATGGCTTACCTCTCAAATGACACTATTGAGATAATGTAAAGTTAATTTTATCTGCATATGCAATGTGTTTTGTATGTACTTCTTCACTCAGTCCAATAAAAGTGCCACTGCTAGGTAGCCGAAAGACTGAGAGCACCTCTCCAGGTGCTCTGAGAGGTGCTCAAAGTCTTTTGGCTACATAGCAGCGGCATCATAATTGGCCTGAAGAAATGGACTTGTACCCATGAAACACGTTGTTGTTTCATTTGAGAGGTAAGCCACCTAAACTTTTTCCATTGTAACATGTTGTTTCTACCAAAATTGTATCCATCCTGGGCACCTCATTACCCTTGTTGTGCTAGTGTAATACTTTGGTCAGTATTGTTCACAAAGTTATATTTTTATTTACATTAAATTGGCCCTGTTTCTTTTTAGAAACAAACATTGAATAGAGCTATGCATGGTCTGAAAACCATATTATTAGATCAGCACATAAAGGAGGCATTTGGTGGCTGCCATATTTATCAACTTTTAAATAATTCCAGTTGCCTGGCAGTCCTGCTGATCTCTATCATATCATACACTTGAAAAAAGCATGCGGCTTATCCAGTCAGACTTCATTCGAAGCCCCTGACCTGCATGTTTGTTCAAGGTCTATGGCTCTCGATTTGGCAAAGAGTAACATTGCATTTTTACAAATGGAATACAGGTAATAATATTTATTTTAAAAACATAAAAAAAATCACATCTTTAAAGCAGATATTTTAAATAGGCCTCTTAGGCCCCTATTCAATTCACTTTTCCTCCCAAGTTTTCTCCTTGGAGAAAATTGTTCCTGTTCTGTTTAAAATAACTTTTCAGCACTCTGCAATTAAAAAAGTACCAACAAGTAGGTGAAAAAGTACTGTCAAAATTATTCTGAGGTTTTTTTGCTTGCTGGTGGCTTAAAGGGCATTTTATTGATAATGTATTTAAATATCAACTAGAAGAAAACTGAATTGAATGTGGGCTTTTCAATTTGGCTTACTGGCCCTTATGCAATTCATTTTTTTTTCTCTTGAGCATTCTCCTAGGTGATATTTTCACATTTTGTCAAAAATGAATTTTAAACCACCAGCAAGTTAGAAAATCCTTAAAATAATTTTGATAGCATTTTTTTCAGCAACTTTTGTGTACTTCTCAATTGTAAAATGCTGAAAAGTTAATTTAGAGAGAAAATAAAAATGATCTCCCAGTAGATAACTCAGGAGAAAAGGTTTAATTGCATATGGGCCAGTATTGTTACTGTTGTTTACAATTGCCCTTTAACTTCTTTTCTCTTTTTGCATAGGTATTTGTATTACTTTGTATTTTGGCATTGTGTTTCACTATTAAACTTTTGACTTCAAAGCA
The DNA here is from genome assembly GCF_040937935.1 of Hyperolius riggenbachi. Taxonomy (NCBI): domain Eukaryota; kingdom Metazoa; phylum Chordata; class Amphibia; order Anura; family Hyperoliidae; genus Hyperolius; species Hyperolius riggenbachi. Next base: position 131,330,043 of record NC_090652.1, on the reverse strand, counting down.
TTTTATGAAAATGTGTTATTGCATGCACTATTAAAAGATACATTTCCAAAGATGATTCACAAGCTCTGCTCTAATAATGTACTTAATTAAAAAAGTCTATCATCTTATGTTTTAATCAATAACATTCTCAGCATACAAGCAAATTGGTGCTTTATGTTGCTGCAGGATATATTGAATGAATTAATTTTAAATTAATATTGATACACTTTGCTATTCAAACCTCATATTAGCATTTACTGCAGACAGTCTATCTAAACATAAATCTGAGGTTACAGAAGTCTTAGACTTTTCAAATTGTTCCACCTTCAGCTATGAGGAAAAACATCACTCTAACTGGCCAGTAGGGATGAGATTGAATTTTCAATAAAAGTAATTTCCCCATCAAAATTAGCATTTTCGCCTCACTCTTTGTTTTCATGAAGATGATTATTAATTGATATTTATAAAGCGTCTACATCTTTTGCAGCACTGTATAGATTATATTGTCTTAACTTAACTGCCCCTTAGGGGGGCACACAATCTAATGTCTGAATGTATGTATCGTATAGTGTATGTATCGTAGTCTAGGGACAAGCCAATTAACGTATTTATATGTTTTTGGGGTGTGGGAGGAAACCGGAGAGCCCAGAGGTAACCAACACAGACACGAGGAGAACATACAAACTCCATGCAAGTAATGCTCCGCCTGGGACTTGAACCAGAGACGCAGCGTTGCAAGGCGAGACAGCTAATCACTACACCACCGTGGATTCTCACAAAATGCGTATTTATGCAACAGTGAGAACTCTCTTAAAAGTGTGCGGGTTTTTTTTTTAAATGCTATTGACTACAAAGCATTTTGTGAAAATGTGTTATTGCATGCGTATATATATAATTTTATTGTCTATTTTTTGCTTATATTTTTGTGCATATTCTAATCTGAATGTATTTTCCCATGCTTTTAGTCTTCAGTGCATTTACCGAAAGTTAGTTTTATTGTGTCCACATATTTTTGCAAACATTCTCATGTGTGCAGAAATGTATTTTCTCTTGCTCGTATATTTTTGAAAATATTCTCATGCGAAAGTCTAAAAAAGGAAAGTTTTTTTTTTCCTTTTAGGGCTATTAGGTCCAAGCCTTGTAAGAGTTTCTTGCCTTCTTCTGGATTGAGTGGACTATGTAAGGGTGCATGTTAGTGTAAGTGGTATGCTAGTACCTCACATTCTGGTTGAACTCGATGGGTTCATTTTTTTTTCAACTCAACTAACTGTTACTACCCGCCACTATGATTGGCTGACCAGCTGTTTTCAAAATCCTGCGGAGCAATATTGATTGGTCTGTAGTTTGTTGATGCCAAAGGTTCATTTTCACTTCATTTCCTTTAGGGTCTGGACAAAAATTCCCCTTGCCTTCTACCTAGTCCTAAGAATAACTTTACTCAGGCTATGCTTTAAACTAATCTGTATCCTTTTTTACTTACCTAAACTTAACATTTAAATACTCTCTAACTCTCTACAGCCCCCTCCCGCTATTGGACTTGCATTAGCAACATAACATTGAATGCACTTCTCTAAATAGTCTGATGACCAATAAGCCTTTCTTTGATATTGAACATACTTGTTTCATTACAGCTGCCTACAGGGTAAATAAAACAGGTCAGTGCAGGGGTTACATTGATTACTGTCTGTTATTATTGCTTTTTGATGTAGAAAGGATTTCCACTTGCTAGCTGAGGATAAAATCTCAGCAGAGATCATATCAAGCATATCTTTTATTGTGAACCAAATCCATTCCAAAATATAAATATTCACAACAAAAAAAAGTAGAAGAAAACATAAACCTCAGGATACAATGAGGCAAGATGTTAATCACGGACTTGTGCCTCAGTTATATAAATTCGTCACCCACAGTACTGGTAATAACAGGAAAAATAAAAATACACACTTGATCTAGTTAACAGTAAAGAGCCACACAGTACACATGTCTGTGTTCATAATAATAAAAACATTGGATGTGTCCATCTGCTCACATGGAATGCTAAACAACTTGTTATCCATTCACATACTCTTCTATTTTGCAGGGGAGAGAAGGAAAAATCGGCACTAGATGCTGACTTGGCAGGTCAGGAGCTGCAGGTGCTATGTCCACTGTGCCTCCAGTAAGTATTATATCCAGGTAAAAGCAAGTGAGATTCTCCGGGCACCAGATGGATTTGCAAGTCACCTTTAATAAACTCCCAACACCTTCATAGATACATACAACAAATCTAAGCCTTACAGCTGTTTCACAGGATAAACCTGCTTCTTCAGAGGCAGAAGATACCTCTGAAGAAGCAGGTTTATCCTGTGAAACAGCTGTAAGGCTTAGATTTGTTGTATGTATCTATGAAGGTGTTGGGAGTTTATTAAAGGTGACTTGCAAATCCATCTGGTGCCCGGAGAATATTACTTGCTTTTACCTGGACATACTCTTCTATGTATCAATTACTTTGAAGATTATTCTAGGTTTATGTGTGGATCATACGACCGCCTAACGCCAATAGGCGGCGGCTGGTCGTAAGTGGATTTACATGGTTCCATGTCAGTTCACGGAGGGTGTCTCCGTGAACAGCCTGCGAGCCTCCGATTGCGGCTCTCAGGCTAAATGTAAACACGCCGGGAAGAAATCCCCGGTGTTTACAGCGTACGGCGCTGCTGTCGCAGCAGCACCGTAAAGGAGATTGGCTATCCCCGGCTTCTGATTGGCCGGGGATCACCGGCATCTGATAGGCTGAAGCCTATCAGAGGCGGTACAGGACGGATCGCTGTCCTGTACCGTCCATGGGAAGGAGGGGAGGGAGAGAAGGAGAGGGAGGGCGGAATAGCGCTGCAGAGGGGGGCTTTGAGGAGGCCCCCCTGCAAGGCACAAGGCAGCAGCAGCGATCAGACCCCCCAGCAGGACATCCCCCTAGTGGGGAAAAAAAGGGGGAAGTCTGATCGCCCTGCCTATTACACGATCTGTGCTGTGGGCTGAAGAGCCCACGCAGCACAGATCTGACAAATGTCAGCCGGTCCTCAAGTGGTTAAGTAACCCACTAATTGTCTTTTGTCTCAATAACACCAAATATAAAAATGCATACTTGAGATAAAGCAATATTCCATATCTTCAGTTCATCACCTGGCAGTAGTACACCACAGATTACTATGCCTAAAACTTCATGTTGAACTACCATATACATAGGCTTTGAAACATTTGGAATATTTGGACAATCTTACTGATGAGTGCAAAATGTATAAGCGTCACCTGGATTCAATGGGCCTGATGCACTAAACCCCGGTGAAGTTGCTGTGCACAGGAACTGCACAGCAATTTTACCCTTACTTACCATCAACCTATTAGTGCCATCATGCGTGTTATCAGGTTAACACATGTGTTGCCATCGTAACATGTGGGGTAACATGTGTTACCATATCAATATGTGTGTTACCATGGTAATGCATGTAGTGATCATGGGTTAATGGCTGGTGCTTCCCTGCGCTGGTAACAGTAAAATTGCTGTGCACTCTCTGTGCATGGCAACTTTATCAGAGTTTAGTGTAACAGGCCCAATATGCTAAAAACTATCGTAAAAAACAGGCAATTTTTTTTAGTTAAAAGTTCATAGTTATTTGGGTTGAAAAAAGACATATGTCCATCGAGTTCAACCACCTTTAAGAAAAAAAAACACATGATCTGTTTTAGTTTTGGGTCAGCGATTGAGTAAAAAGGTATTAAAGCAGAGAGCCAGATTGATAGCTTTTTAAAAAGCAATATCTTTTTTTAATACAGGTTTTATATAGATGTCAATGATAATACTCCTAGATCCTAGAAGCAGATTTTTGCATGCATGGCCACCAAAAGACCTACATCCCAACTGTTTTGTTACAAATCAGAACGCTACTCCCCAAGCAGAAATTTGGAATGACCCTTGCATTTTGCCACACATAAGGGATATACATTGTTTGAAAAAAAAAAACAATTCACATTTCTTGAGTCAAAATGTGTATTTCAAAATTGCAATGACATGATCTCAGCAGAGTTCAGAAAACATCTGTGTGGAAGGGTTCCCTTCTCTTTGGTCACCTCTTAGCTGACTGCTCTATTTTCTGAATTCTGTAACCGTAAGAACTTATCACAGCCACAGTAGATAGATTGCAGAAAAAGTTAGACAAGAAATAATACTCAGATGTAAAGGCAGCAGAGCAGACAGCAGCAGACCTATCTTTCTCTAAAAAGGCAACACCGGCTACACTCGTACAACAATTTGTGAATCAGAATTCCAGGATACAGTGAGAAAACAATGTCTATAAAAATAGACTTTCAGATTTCAGTCTGGTCACATGGAGGCAAACCATCCTAATTCTTTGACTAAAAATACAGTTAAAAGAAAAAAGAAGTACCAATGTTACTTGTGATGCAACTGCCCTCAGCCTGACCCTGAGGTGTGATGTGAATTTTGGAAAATAAATTTGCTGAAGCTGGGTGCACATTTTTATTTAAGTGATGGTATTCTCTGGGCATTATTGAAATCACTAGGTAATGGATTTGGTGATGCTTACAACCTTATATAAGAGGGTATTAATTAAAATGTGTAGGCATTCCTATATTAGACGTGATCAAAAGTTGACCTGATATTGATCATTTGCCAACTTACCACAGTCCTCCACTTCCCATTTGAACAGATATTAGGCAATATATGATGTAATTTCTCTCTCTAATCTAGCTGAGTTCTAAAACAAGCCATCCCTCTACCAATGCTTAAAGTGAACATCCGGACTAAAAATCGACTCAGCAGCACTGAAAAGGCTTTGTGTTTCTTTAACAGTTTCACAGCATCAGAACTTTGTTTCTCTTATACAAACCTCATTTTTAGCTGCACAGAAGAAAACTGCCCGGGCCTTTTTCCCCCGATGCTGTGCAAAGCATGATGGGATTAATGATTTTGTTGTTCTCTTTCTGCTGTTTTGGTGCAATTTTTTTTTTTTTTTACATTTTGAATTTGACATTTGAAGCCTAGTGTGTGCAGCTGGGAGGGGTAATCAGGTCACAGGACAGTTGGAACTGTCTCTCCTGCTCCTTGTCACCTCCTTTCAACCAAAAAGATGGCTGCCCCCATGACAAAGATGGCAGCCCCCATGAATCACAAACATTTGCCTGTTCTTTTAAAACAGGGTGGGTAAGAGATTATATTACCTATCTATTCTAATTAACATAAATAATGTAACTTGATGACAGTATGTTTGTTTAGGCCGAAGTTCCCCTTTAACCCCACCAGTCCCACTTAATGCCAAAAATAACTGATGTTTACAACTAATCCTAACTGATGCCTAACTCTGATCGTTCCCAATATTTGCAACTAAGCCTAGCTGATGCCTAAAAGAAAGAGCCCCCTAACAAAAGATGTTCAAATCATTTCAAAATAATGAGAGTTAATTTGGGTGTGGCTATTCTTTTAATGTATTTTAACCTCTATAGTTTTTTGTGGTCTGGCTATTGTAATTTCAGTGCAGTGGAAAAATTAAAAAAGCAATCATATTTAGGTATCGGTAGTGGGATGACTCATGTGAGAATAGGCTAGGTGTAAATTACTATTTTGCCATTAAAAGGGGTGGTTAGGATTAAGCACTGGTTACGTTTAGGCGTAAACAATGGATATTATTGCTGTTAAATGGAATGGTTAGGGTTAGGTGTAAATATTGGTTATTTTTGTTGTTAGGGGGTGGATTTCTGTTGGATTTTATTTTTTTTCTACATTGTATCTAATGACAAATCTGGGATTAAAATGGATAATGTTTTCTTATCTTTACGTAGAAAAACTGCATTAAAATCATTACAAATGTAACATTTGAAGCATGAACATATTTTTAATTTATTGTGGTGAAATTCAACAGGTTTTCATGACTTAAATCATATCTCGCTACTACTATACAGGCTGTAGTTGGTCTGGGGAGCAAATTCACTGTTGCTGTAAACTGGAAGTCTCCCTGTCACTTCAGCAACCAGTTTTAATCTCTCTTAATCTTTCCCTGCATCTTCACATCATTCAGCACCGCAAGTACATCTCTGGCAGTCACCTTGAGCGATTCCAAATATAGTGGAATGTAATGGCAATAGCTGAGCACACCATTAGTTTTCACTGATGGTGGGCAGCAGCAGTTTGGATACATTATACTCTTTGGATCACATTATTTAAATTTACATTTTTCACAATATGAATAAATTTAGAGAACTGAACCTCAATGACTTATTTCTGCATTCTTATGTTCTCCTTTAATTATGCAGCAATGAAAATATGGGATTTAGCTTGTACTGGGTACCAAAAACTTTAGGCACAACTCTAGGCAAACATTTTCCTATTCCTGTGTAGGCACTACGTAGAAAAATTGTTTTTATTTGTGTATTAAGCATTTTCACAAAATGGCATTTAAAGAAGTCACTTTTAAAGTGAAGCTGGCACTTAATTCTCAGAATAATGCAATATGCTAACTGGATGTAACAGTAAGTGTGATGTTGTTTCAGATGAATAAACTATTGCTACTTAAAGGACACATCCAAGCACGCTAAAAATAAAAAAAATCCACTTACCTGAGGACTCCTCCAGCCCCTGCCAGCTGTCCTGTGCCCTCGCCGCAGCTCAGCTCAACGCTGGTGGCCCGGGGTCCCCTCCAGCGCAAGATGCCCACTGCACCTGTGCGAGCGGCTCTCAGAGATGCCTTGACATCATCTGGACTGTACTGCACAGACGCAGTAGTTCTGGGCCTGTGCAGTACAGTCCGGATCACGTCTGTGCAACTACATGAGCCGCATGCTGGAGCGCTGGAGAAGCCGATCCGGATGCAGACCTAGCGAGGTCAGCATATGCACTGAAGGGGACCGGAAGCCACCGGAGATGCAGCGAGGGCATGGGACTGATGCAGGGGGCTGGAGGAAGCCCGAGGTAAGGGGATTTTTTATTTTTATGGTGCTCGGACCTTCCCTTTAAGGCTTGGAACCTACAAGGAATCGCTGCTGCACTTTTCAATCATACAAGCACTTTGTGCATTGTTCCCAGGATTTGCACCATGATTGGAAGCCCTGTATAACAAACTGTACACCGCTTCCCATTTGAGTTTTGTTTTTGTTTCTAAACCTTTGGAAATAAATATTTAAATATTTACAGGACCTCATTTTTGCCAGCTTCCGGCACATAACTCCGCCCCCTAGCACAAGAGGTCATAGATGCTTTTCTATATCTAATAAGAGAAGAGTATGTGACCTCTTGTGCTAGGGGTGGGGGTATGAGCCAGAAGGTGGACTTTTGGAGACCCGGTAAGTATATTAAACGTTATTTAAAAAATACACTATTACCCCAAAAATCTCTGCAAAATTGCTTTTGAAAATCAATTCAAAAGCAATTTTGAAGTGCTCTTATCTTAAGGACTGGAGCATAATTGCTCCAAAAATGCTGCAAGCCTTGGCCTTATTGCAAGCACTCTATTGGATTCCACTTGTTAAACTTTAATTGGAGTAGAGCTTTTTGGAATCACTGTTAATAGTCACTTAAGTGGGACTCACGTCTAAGAGAGGATTGCAAATGATACCTGTGGATATGGTTGATAGGGCAGATGGACCAAATGGCATAACATTTTCTTGTAGGATATTCAAATTAAGGGTAGCTCTGTGATGACACTAAGCCCTTTACTGTATTCGAACATTTGTTTTTATTTTTAATGGGATTCAATTAATTTTGTACTTTTGTAAAATGTAGTGTGGAAAAGGGCTGTATAAGGAAATATGGGGGTGGGATCCAGGGGCAAATATTTCATTTGCGCAATTTTACACAAAAATCACAATTGTTTTCAGTAAAAAAAATGTATTTAATAGATCCCAGCTTATTACACTTTCATTTGACTAAAATCATTCCTAACCTTCCCATTGGAATTAGTAGGACTCTATGCTCACTCATTCACAATTCCATAGTAATACATGCGCATCTCCAATAATAACACGGTTACAGTGTGTGGACCAACCATATGCTTATTAAAAAATGGGGTTCTGGTGGTTTGGTGACTGGTGCAATGCCTGGCTAGTATGTTTGTGTCCATGCGTGGACAGTAATATGAAAATATAACTTGAGGTTTTTTTTACATTCTCTGTAGTAATAAATGAAAGTCACAATACTCAAAAAGCTAAAACAAAGTTGTTCTGTTCTCAGATGTCAATTTGAAGATATGCACCAAAGGAAATACCCTAATAGTTCTTTATGATTTAAATTGTGACAGATATAATTATATTATTTTAAAATATAAATAAATCAATTCAGATACTTGAAAAACTAAGGCCAATTTAAAAATGTATGACTATGTATTGTGGTTAACAACATGACAATTTTGTAAAAAAAAAAAAAATATATAGCTACAGTCACTTTGGGGCACAAGATTGTGGTAAAATATAAGCGTGCAGCTAGCCTAGCACATGCAAAGTTGTTCACTTTCTGTGCACTCTTACATGCACATATAAAAGTTTTACAAAAGTTTTGTGGATTAACCATTTTATAACAAAGCGATTATTAATTCATCTCTTTGGAATACCTCACTGTAAAAATGGCAATTCCAGAGATTCCAATTTCAGACCTTTCATTTTTATAAGTCAACTATCCCTACTGGTCCATGGAGGCTTTATGTTTTGTCTGGTGCTGCCAAATTTCTGCCCCCTTTAGGACTCACTGGGACCAGCCACATTTCCAAACTGCCCCTGGCAACTATCCCCTGAATCCCCTTCCTGCAGCATTTATCATGACATTTTAATTAGGGAACACTATAACACTATAGTGTTGGAGGAATGTAGTAAGGGCACTGTGATGGAAAGAAAGCACTAAAGGAGGAGCACTATAACTGCAAAAACCCTACAATTTTCAAAAGCTCTACAAAGCTGGGGCAGGGGGTAAATAGAGAGGGCACTGTAAAGCTAAGTGGGGGTACAGTGGGAAGATGTATCAAAATCAGTGCAGTGAATCTTGGAGCAAAAGTAGTGCAAAAGTGAAGTAGGTATCCAGAGCACGGATTCTGAATGGCTGCTCTGAGCAACTGCTTAATATTTGCACCTGTTTTTTTTTATTATAGATGGTCTAATTTTCTTTACACTAATTTTGCTACATGTGCTTTACTGACACTTATCTATAACTTTATCACTATTGGCCACAGGTTGTAATGGTGTCACCTTTCTGGTTCTGCAGTGCTTCCATTTTGAGCTTTGAAAGACATATAGACTAACTTATAAAAAGGTGCAGGCAAAATAATTCTGTGAGATGTTTACAAAAGCACAATCATATTTTGATCCCTTGACAATCAGTGTTTGTATTTCCAGTGCTGCAATGTACTTAATCACTTTACCCCCACGCGTATGGATTTCTCCATCCCTTTTTCCATCCTTTCACCACCAGGGATGGAGAAATCCATACTTTCCGCGCTCCCGCCACTGCCTGCACTCCCGCTCGCTCTAGCGCGCACTCCCGATCGTAAACACGCCGCCGGCCGCTCGCCCGGAGATCAATGAACGGGAAAATCCATTCCCGTTTGTTGATCTAAGCCCCGCAATGATCCGCTGCTTCTCCGATAAGCAGCACGATCATTGTGAAGAAAAAAAAACTTTCCCAGCCTCCTAGTACTTCCTGAAGCATCCGGAAGGTCGCATTAAACAAAAAGTTAATGTTGCCATCTTGCGGCCAAATAGTAAAACTACACCCTAAAGCATTTTTCACATACAAATAAATTAGTTTTACACAAAAAATTAACTCCTTACCTCCCACACTCCCCAATTTATTTATTTTTTTTGTAATTAAAAAAAAATTACAATAAAAAAAATACATAAATAGTTACCTTAGGGACTGAAATTTTTAAATAGTTATATCAAGAGGGTATAACACTGTTACTTTATAAACTATGGGCTTGTAATTAGGGATGGTCGCAAAACTGAAAAAAATGCACCTTTATTTCCAATTAAAATATTGGCGCCAAACTTTGTGATAGGGACATCATTTAAACGGTTTTATAACCGGGACAAATGGGCAAATACATTTCATGGGTTTTAATTACAGTAGCATGCATTATTTAAAAACTATAAAGGCCGAAAACAGAAAAATAATAACTTTTTTCCCACATTTTTTCCTATTTTCCCATTAAAACACATTTAGAATAAAATAATTCTTGGCATAATGTCCCACCTAAAGAAAGCCTAATTGGTGGCGAAAAAAAAAAGATATAGTTCATTTCATTGTGATAAGTAATGATAATGTTATAGACGAATGAATGGAAGGAGTGCTGAAAGGTGAAAATTGCTCTGGTGGTCAAGGGGTAAAACCCCTCATTTGGGAAGTGGTTAAATTGGTGATCCACAGCTCTGTTTACTTCAGTTGAGTACCACATTACCAGTACACAACCAAGCAATCTATTTAAGCTAATTTACTCTGTTATAGAAAATAAAACGGTTGGTTTGAAAAGTGACATTGTTTCTGAGGAAAAAAAAACTTGATTGCCCAATTATATACCCAAAGAACAAAAGAACTACACATTTGCAGCACTGCCATGCAAGGAGGAGTAACCAAAGTATAGTTTAAGGAAATTTATGAATTTGGATATGATGTGTGTAAAAAAATATGTGGCCAAAGTCATACATTTGAAGAAAAAAATTACATTTTTAATCTGTTGGCCAATATTTAATGAAACTAAACAAAAATAATTGTTCACCTATATTTTTAGCACACTCACCAATGAATACCTTGGGGGGTCTAGTTTTATAAATGGAGTCATTGCGGAGGGAATTCTACTATTCTGGTACCACACAGTGTCAGGAAAAGTGGTATGCAGGCAGAAATCCAGTAGTGCCATCTGAGAGCTCTGAAAGACAAAATGGAGTGTACTTATTCTGGCCCCTGTATTATGCCCCTTAAAAAATAAACTGCATGTTTTTGGTATCTTTTTTAGAGTACATATAGTAGAACCAAATTAGTTATGGCTTAAAACAGGATACTTAGAAAATGTTATGGCTAAAATAGTATAAAATATGTTTTACAAGTTTTTGCTTTAAAAGATAAAAAAACCATAGCTGTTTATTTGTTATTTGACTTATTTATATATTGAACAGAATATTGCAAAGAAAGCCCCATGTGTCTTCAAAAAAGTGCCACATTTGTTTGAGTAGAATTAGGGGTGTAACTATAAACCATTGGGTTCCCCCTTCTCTGTTAGTATTAGGTTGCATTTGTGCCTCCCAGTTATTTCACAGTAGAGTAGGGAAATGAAGTGCTAGCGATGTGCTGCAGCATGCCTCCAAATAGCTCTCATGTGTTCCTGTATGTCACGTGATGCATCAGGAGCTGTTTAGAAGAATGCTGCAGCACATTGCCAGCTGCAGTGAACAGAGGAGATATGCATGGAGCACTGCAATCCCTGTGCTACTCTGCAATTAAGTGAAATGGAGGTAAGGGGCAACGCAGGATGGAAACCTGAAGATTGAAGAGAAAGTAGGGGACCCTCTGCAAGCGTCATGGAGTCTACTGCCATACCCTTATGTAGATTAAAGCTGTCCTCACACACTGGATGTTTAAAAATGCAGTGTGAGTATGGGTGTCCCCCCATGTCAATGGCAATGACATTAATATTTGAAACACTTACAACTGATCCCTATTGTTGTCCCCAGAGTAGGGCACCTCTAATATCTACCCGTCCCCCTCCTTCCCTATAGAACAAAGCAAGCGGTTGCGGTTGTGTCTTTAGAAGGAAAATTCCCAGAAGGTTCCTCCTAGAACAGTCTTTCTGAGCAATAGAGTAGGTAGTTAAAAATATGTTCATGTTAAATATAAGAGTGTGGCCAAAGCGTTACTCCGGTAGCAGCAGGAAGAAGTTGAGTTAATGAACCAGGAAGAAAACAATATTTACTGTGGGTAACAATACTATTTTTAGAGAATTCTGTTCACGCTGTATGCCTGCAATTGACTCTGGCATTTCTAGGGGTGCCAACAAATTCCATTCATGTCTATTTAGCTCTTGAAATGTGTGCAACTGGATCTATAAAATTCTAAAAAAAAATAATATAATAATAAAATAAAAACTTAAGGAGAAACTCCAACCAAGAATTGAACATTATCCCAATCAGTAGCTGATACCCCTTTTACATGAGAAATCTATTCCAAACAGACCATCAGGGCGCGTTGTATGACTGATAATGTGGTGTGACCCCTCCCACAAGAAGTTTTGAGTACCGTGGTACTCCTGGCAGTTTCCGATCTGTGAACCTTGCTGCATTGTGGGAAATAGCTGTTTACAGCTGTTTCCAACTGCCAAAAAACCATGCAACAGCTACATCACCTGTCAAGAGTAAAAATGTCACCATGTAATAAATGTCAGAATGTAAATCAGGGATTTAAAAGATTTTACAATGGGCAAACACTGACTAAATCATTTATACATAATTATTGTAAAAATGAATCACTTTTTTATTGAGTTAAAGTAACAATTAATATTTATTATGTTTTTTTCATGTTGTGGATAATTACACTAAATTAGTTGGTTCAGCAGTTATACGCAAATAAATAAGTAATTTCCTAATAAAAACAATAATTACCTAAGATGCTAAATTGAATGTGATAAGTAAGCAATGTGTGAAAAATATCCAAGAAGCTTCCTGAATATGAGATTTTTAAAACTGCACCATATGGACCAACACATTGCAGGATAAGGGTCATAGAGTGATATTTAGAGATATTTGCCAGGCTGTAAACATAAGCTTATGTAACTTCAGGTATGATAAATATCACATGAAACACATGAAGAGACCATTCACACTTATTCAAATTTGAATGTGTTGTGTAGGTTTGCATTTTGCATTATTTGCACATCTTATGTATTTCAATAGCACCGCATTTGTTTTTGTTTTGATTTTATTTTGTATTTTGCTGTTTTTGTGGTTTTAGATGGCACGCTAGTAATGTTTTTTTCCATGTGCAAGGTATGATTCACATGTAACGTAAGTCTTTGATAACACAGAAAAATCTGTTACACAAAAATTACATGTGATTTTGAAGTTAATCAGATACACGCTCATGTAAATTAACTTCATTGGTATGCACAAAAACATATTATTTCGAAAAATCACAAAAAAGTGCACAAAAAATGCAAAATTGCAGATGAAAGGAAGCAAAGGTCAAAATAAAAAAAAAATGCAAAATGCAGAGTTGGAAAACTTGGAAAATTGTAAGTGGAATTTGCATTGATAAATGTGATTACTGCCAAAGGAAGAGCTCAGCTCACTACATTCTTTTGCTTCAAATACTTTTATTTACTTTTCTTAGAACTAAAAATGTAAGAAACAGACAAAATAGTAGAACAGTGAAATGATCCTTAAGGCAGAGGTCCCATTTGCACAATTTGCAAGCATTTTTGTGGTGTCCACATAGTTATGTTATCCTATTGGCGTTTCTCAGCATTTTTCTGTTTGCATTTTAAAAAATGACAACTTGCTGCTTATTTGTAGATACCATGCACATTTTTGCTGTTAACTACATTGTGCTGCTGTGAAAAATGTGCATTTTCTGTATATGAATGCACATGGGCCCATATGCATGTATCTTTTCCCCCTGAGTTTTCTCCTAAGTGGTAATCGCTATACTGTGCCAGGCCCTGTCTAACTATCTATACTGGGACACCTACCTATGCCTAGCTAACTACTGGGGCACCCACCTACCTATACGGGAACACCTACCTATGCCTAGCTAACTATTGGGACACCCACCTACCTATACGGGAACACCTACATACCTAGCTAACTACTGGGGCACCTACCTACCTATACAGGAACACCTACCTATGCTTAGCTAACTACTGGGGCACATACCTACCTATACGGGAACACCTACCTATGCCTAGCTAACTACGGGGACACCTACGTATGCCTAACTACCATATGGGCTTGAAAACCGCTATTGCCTGCACTCTGGCCATGGTGCGCACTAGTCCAGCATGGCCGTCACTACACAAACAGCTGTTTGCGGTGCGTTGCACAGTGAGTTTGGTGTGTCAGTGTGAAGCAGTACTCTAATTACACTTCCAGATTGATGTATACACATGCAAGATCTTTTAAAGCACTTTAAGCCTGCAATTTAGCATTCAATGCGATTTCTGCCCTTAAAACGCTGCTTTGCGTCCAATCCTGATTTTTCCCAGGGACTTTTGGCGTGTATCTCACTCCGCCATGCCCCCTCCAGGTGTTAGACCCATTGAAACATCTTTTCCATCACTTTTGTGGCCAGCATAATTTTTTCTATTTTTCAAAGTTCGCCTCCCCATTGAAGTCTATTGCTGTTCGCGAAAATTCATGCGAACTGAACTTTCGCGGGAGGTTCGCAAACCGAAAATCGGAGGTTCAGGCCATCTCTACATATGGGTATGTGTACAGTGCACATTCATTGAATGTATGCAAACAGGATATGTTTTGCTGTAGCCTGATTGTGTATAAGTGCTTTCAAAACATTCCATATTGCTTTTATTTAACTAAAAAAATGTGTGTGCTATTTATATAGGCATAAGGCATTTTTGCATAACTCAAAACTTGCTTAAAACTCATAGAATGAGACAAATTCAAGCAACCCATGAACCCCAAATGATAATCCGTGCACTACATTATTAATATTATATACGGTATATATATCTTTTATTTTTCATATAGAGCCAACAACTTCCATAGCACAGTACAGAGTACAAAAACCAACAATAGTGGGGTCCATAGATGCATAGTTAGTTCAACACATAGAACAATCAAAACATCTAGCTGCAGAATGCATAGGTAGTTCATGTGTGGTTCATATTTAAGTGTGACTTGTGTTGATATACACAAAGAGGAAGGGGTGCACAGAGGTGTTGTTCCAGGTGACTTATATACTCAACGGACAGGTCTCACCTGTTTAACATGCGGCTCAGCACAGCATACTTACCATCGGTAGACTTGCGTCCCACTTACAGCCGGGGACCGGGCTCTCTACGATCGCTGGCCAGGGATGATGTCAGGTTACCCAGGATCCTCTTGGTGCTGGAAGTCACAGCAACCAGGACGCCCGCTCTACCACAGCCAATAGAGCGCAGCCCTCAGTATGATATATAGAGGTCGGGAAACCGACGATCGGGGCGGAAATGAAATGGTGTAAATAGTAATATAAAAGAAATGTATTAAAAAGTGACAATGCGTTTCACGGAGGACTACCTCCGCTTCTTCAAGTCAATCACCTGCATTTAGGTTAGTTCCAACCATGAGACGCTTGTTAAACAGGTGAGACCTGTCTGTTGAGTATATAAGTCACCTGGAACAACATCTCTGAGCGTCCCTTCCTTTTTGTGTATTCTCTTTTAGTGGCGTTTATTAGGGAGCAGCTGAGCATCATAAAGGTGGCCAGATCGCACCCAGGGGCAATCCCTCTACCCCACAATGTTTTGGACTTTCTGTTGATATAATCATACTTCCCATCATTTGAAAATGAGAAAGAGGGACACTCCAGGAGGAACAGTGTGAGTCAAATGTGGCTAAACAGGTGCAATTTTAAAGGATAAGAGAGTTAGATGTGCCCCCCCCCCCCCCAGTAATAGGTAATAGCCAGCCACCCAGCAGCCAGCAGCCAGCAGT
Organism: Hyperolius riggenbachi; assembly: GCF_040937935.1. NCBI lineage: Eukaryota > Metazoa > Chordata > Amphibia > Anura > Hyperoliidae > Hyperolius > Hyperolius riggenbachi. The sequence goes on along the minus strand of NC_090652.1, from coordinate 131,314,398 downwards.
AATGAACAAAAATGCCAATATTCTTTTCACATGCATTTTCTCAAAAATAATGTTGATTTTGATTTTTGTGCGAAAATGTTCACAAAAATAAGTCCTGTTATTTTTGGCAAATTTTCACAGTAAAATATATAATTTTTGTAGAAAAGTAGTTGCTGTAAAATATAGTTTTCCACATTTTCGCACTTTTCGCTATAAGAATGTTGTTTTTTTGCGGTAAAAATATCTATTTGGTACTTTTTGCGAAACACGCATAAATGTGAAATTACAAGCTATTTTTCGGGAAAATTTACTTGAATTGAAAATAGGATTTTAATTGCAACAAATCACTAGCAAAAATTTGCAAGCGACACTACTAGCCAGTGGCTCCCCTCAGTATTAGGTGACTAGAAATGCTCCCCAGTATTAAGTAGCCAGCGGTGTCCCAAAGTATTAGGTGACTAGAGGTGTCCTCCAGTATTAGGTAGCCAGGAATGCTGCCAACATTAGATAGCCAGAGGTATAGCCTAGATTAGATAGCTAGATAGATGTCCCCCCAGTATTAAGCGACCAAAGGTGCCAGAACCGGCAAGGCAAGCCCCCAGAGCACACCCTCAAACATTAAACATACGCGCACACGCACGCACGCACGCACGCACGCACGCACGCACGCACACACACACACACACACACACACACACACACACACGTTGTGTGAACAAAAACAGCAACACTCTCCCCGTCACTCGCTAGCAGCCAACCTGTTTTCTATAGTTTTCCTCCTCTCAGCAGAGTCCAGCACAAATGCACAAATAGGGGGCAGGACTAGCTCTCCACTGAAGTGTGCAGTGTACAACTGTACATGCCACGACAGAAGCTGCGTTGGGACTATGGGAAGGCTATGCAAATTCTGCACAGTCCTTCCCACATTGGGACAATTGTGAGGATTGATATAATCCTTGATTGGCATAGCTTTGCCTAAGTTTTAGAACACAGTTCTACTGCATGTAAATCTACTCTGAATAAATCCTATAGCTGACAGTTTTCTGAGTAGTTGGCCTGACAATAGCCATTTTACAAGCTTGTGTAAGTCTGCCTATCCACTTCAACACACAATAAAACCTACAAATAGCAGTTCTGCACACAATACGCTCTATTTATCACAGCAGGACTAAAAATGGTAAATTACACCTTACTCCCAGATATCTCCATCTGAAGCATACATTTCTCTCCTTGCCAGTCTACAGCTCCTAAAACACAGGACTCACAAGATAGAGTAACCCTCCCCCCCATCTGCCTGTGGTGGGATCTCTTCTCATTGGCTGCTGGGAATTGCTGTGCATTATAGAAGCAAATGATTAACTTATAATACTATTAATAATTGTTAACAGCTCCTGCAAAACTTATACATTTACCTTGCTTATCCTTATTGCCTGGTACCCCCATTTAGCTCTTCGCTGGCTATTTGTGGGTGCTGGAATAAGAGGAGGAGCTTCGACAGCTCAAAGAGTGCTGTTTTGTCAGTTAAAGAGGAACTCCAGCCTAAACAAACATACTGTCATTAAGTTACATTAGTTATGTTAATTAAAATAGATAGGTAATAAAATCTCTTACCCCTACTGTTTTAAAAGATCAGGCAAATGTTTGATTTCATGAGGGCAGTCATCTTTTTGGTTGAAAGGAGGTGACAGGGAGCATGAGACACAGTTCCAACTGTCCTGTGTCCTGATCACCTCTTCCAGTTGCTAGGCAACGTGAATAACAACATAGGAAATCCCATCATGCTCTGCACAGCATCAGGGAAAAAAGCCCGGTTTTCTTTTCTTTGATGGGTGGAGCTTAGCTAAAAATGCAGCTAAAAAGGCGTGGCCGGAGACGCATGGAGTGAGGACGTGTGTTGGAGGAGCTCCCGCTCAGACATAAGCATTATCCGACAAAAAGCACTTATACAACCACATAACTACTCCAAACTATACCCCAGGCTGGTGGTCTCTTTTGGCAGTGGCTGAAACCCGCAGCATGACCAAAAGACAATCGGAGGCTGTGGCAAAACTACAGAAGTTTCGCATGGACGCGCAGGAGCAAAATGGCGCTGAAACACAGGAGGAAGAGGTACAGACTCCCACTCTAGCCCAGATCATGGAGGCCATCACTAGCTGTCAGGGCAGCCTAACCCTCATAACCTCAAAGATAGAGGAGGTCAAAACCGATGTCTCCCTACTCCGGCAAGATATGCAAAACCTCCGCTCCAGGGTCACTGCGACTGAGACACGCATTAGCACACTAGAGGACGACACTAGGCCCTTGCAGCCGGCCATCGCCACCGTTAAAGCGGACATAAAAACCATAAAGGAGCGCCAAGATGACCTTGAAAACCGCAATCGGCGGTCAAACATCCGTATTGTGGGCCTCCCGGAAAAGGCGGAGGGCAATCGCCCGGTGGAATTCATCGAAGGCCTTCTCTCAGACATATTTGGGCGCGAAACCTTCTCCACCGTTTTCGTGGTGGAACGTGCGCACCGCATCTCAGCCAAATCACCCCCTCCGGGGGCCTCACCCCGCACCTTTATTCTAAAATTCCTCAACTACCGGGACCGTGACGCTTTGCTGCAAGCCGCCCGGGCCAAAGGCGATATCACCTTTCAAGGTACACGCCTCTCCTTCTACCCGGACTACTCGCTTGAGATCCAGAAACAGAGGGCCCATTTCATAGGGGTTAAGAAACGTCTTCGCGACGCAGCAGTTGAATACGCCATGATCTACCCTGCGAAACTGCGAATCACCTCTAACGGTCGTACCCAGTTCTTCAACACCCCTGCAGAGGCCTCTAAATGGCTGGATGAAAACCCCTCTTCCTCCAGCAGACGCAACTCCCCAAGCCGCGACGACTCCTGATGTGTTGCACTTTCCGTAACCACACGGATACACCACGTTACAGGTACTGTACTATCTGACCCCTAAATACAGGTGCGAACTTGTAGCACTGTACTAGCCCTACGTAGGCTACCCCCCTACCTGCAAACTAAAGTTCTGATACACAGCAAGTACTCTATTGTGCCATGTCCCTTTCCCACACCACAGTATTATACACTTATGCGAGACAAATCGCTGCAATCTTTTTCCGTCCCCGATCCAAACCTACTGGCACAAACCCCCCTTTTTTTTCCCTTTTACTTTTTTCTCTTCCTCCGTGTGCAAGAACTTTCCCTGTTATCCTACAACAGCCTGTGGAATAGACACTGCAAGCTACTATCCCACTCAGTCTACCCAACTCAGCAAGCCTGGATTCAATTTGCTCCTATGGAACACTAACTGTAATGTGTCTTCTCCGTGCGCAGGCCTTTAAGGCTACACCCAGCCACATGGCCTACAAAATCTCTCTACTGCTCCAGGTTTAAGCAGGCCATATACCCTGTACATGTATACCTGCTTTGATTAACACTTCTTCCTTCCACAGGGGACGATCGCTGACACTGGCACCTGGTACCCCGACCTGGCGGTGTGCTCCCTGGACAGCTGGGCATGATCTATAGATTTGCAACCCTGCCACTATCAGGCCGCATGTATATACACTATTATCCACCTGATAGTACCATGTACTCTAGGCCTCAAAATAACCAATTAACACCTATATGGGTTGGATCGTGTCTAGCTGCCCGGGGGCACACTGGGATCGGGCGCCGCCCTGGAGACTCACTCAGCTCCTTTTTAGTGCTTTCCATGCACTCACACACAATATGTCTGAGCGTACAACTAAATCTTTAAGCTCTCCTCACGTATAAAAGCTATATCAGCAACATCCGCTGGTAATAGATACCCGTTATATCTCTGGTTCCCCCGTACGGATGTAAACTGCACTTTCGTGTAAACATCTGTTCACTACAACAATGTTGGTTTTGTTAAGGGTTAAAGTTCTGCACAGTTCTACAGCAGAACCGGGTGGGTTGGGATTTGGGTGTTATTTAGTTCATGTTAAAGGCTTTATTAATGTAAATGTAATGCAACGCTCGATGCATGTGTTGCTGGTGGTGACGACTTGGATGAAAGAACCCCTGTATAAATTATACTTTATCCGCATACATGGCGGCTGAACTTAAATTTCTCTGCTGGAACGTCAGAGGCTTAAATGACAAAGTGAAACGTTCCACAGCACTAAACTTTCTAAAGGGGTACAAACCTGACATAGTCGCACTAACAGAAACACACCTGACGGGTACTAAACTGTTGGCTCTCCGTAGAAATTGGATAGGTTGGATGTACCACGCCCCCTACTCACAATATTCGCGTGGAGTCTCTCTATTAGTGAACAAAGCTGTACAATTCAACCCCCTCCTGGTAATTGCAGACACTATGGGAAGATATATATTCACCCACTGTGAAATCGCAGGCCACCCTCTCCTAATACTTGCATACTATATACCGCCCCCATACTCCTCTGCTCCACTGAAAGAGGGTATCAACTTTATGATGCGCTTTCCCAACACTCCGGCAGTCTGGCTAGGTGACTTCAACAATGTATGCAATCCATCTCTAGACAGACACCCCCCACAGTCCAACAAACCCACCACCTTCTCAAACCTGATGTCAGATCTCCAACTGATTGACGCGTGGAGGCATGTATACCCAACCACACAGGCATTCACGTGTGCCTCCAGTACACACAATACATTGTCTCGTATAGACTACATTTTTATATCCACCTCTCTTCTCTCCTGGATAGATGACATTACATTCCTCCCTAGGCTCCTCTCTGATCACTCCCCAATATTATTAACAATGCACTGGGGTCTTGGGCCCCCCTTTAAATTCTGGAAGTTTAACCCTTTTTGGTTGGAGCTCATGAAATCCAATGACACGCTCCCTGGGTGTATTGAGGAGTTTTTCTTCAATCACAGAGAGGAGGAGAATAGGATACTGGTCTGGGATGCCTTCAAGGCCTACTTCCGTGGAGCCCTGATACAAGCAGTAGCCAAACACAAAGGGGACACTAAATTGAGGGAGAAAACTCTTGCAGATAGGATTAAAATAGCCGAGACAAACTATCTAAATAACCAAACTACAGATTCAGAACAGATCTGGAAGAAAACGCAAAATGAGTACAGTGAGTTTCATGATGAAATCACCCTCAGCAGACTATTTTTTAACAAACAACTTCAGTATGAGCAGGGTGAGAGAGCGGGCACCTTACTAGCTCACCTAGCAAAACCATATACCACCCCCCCAGCCATAACGAAAATATTAAACCCACAAGGGCAGGTAGTTACGAAACCCCAAGAAATTAATGCCACATTCCACTCTTTTTATTCCAATCTATACACTAGTAAAACAGAGGCCTCACAAACAGATTCAGAAATCTACCTCTCTGAACTATCTCTCCCCCGCCTGACAGACATTCAACGCCTACAACTAGAACTGCCCATCTCACTTGAAGAAATAGACTGTGCCATTGCAAGTTTCCCAAACAAAAAGGCTCCCGGCTTAGATGGCCTACCCACTGAAATATACAAAAAATATACGGATGAGCTGGCTTCGAAACGCAAGAACTCCCGCAGTCAATGCGCGAGGCTCTTATAATCGTGCTCCCCAAACCTGGCAAGGACCCCCTCTTATGCGACTCTTATCGCCCAATCTCTTTGCTTACCACCGACGTCAAAATACTAGCCAAAATTTTAGCAACAAGGCTAAACTCAGTTATTTTATCACTGGTACATGATGACCAAACAGGCTTCATGCCAGGCAAAAACACTGCCATAAACATCAGACGGTTATTCTCTAACATACAAAGTAAACACACGAACGCGGGTCAAAGAGTTCTTGCCTCCTTGGATATGGCTAAGGCCTTTGACTCCGTGGAGTGGTCTTATCTGTCAGCGGTCCTTGCCAGGTTTGGCTTTGGGGACAACTTTTGTAAATGGGTCAAAATACTATATACCAACCCCACCGCTCGCGTATGCACTAACTCATGGATCTCAGAAGCATTTCCGCTTGAACGCGGAACGAGGCAGGGGTGCCCACTGTCCCCTCTGCTATACGCATTAGTGGCAGAGCCCCTAGCCCACAGAATACGGATGCATCCAAATATAATAGGATTTAGAACCCAACACACAGAGGAAAAAATCAGCATGTATGCTGATGACACAATTTTGTACCTAGCGGACAGTGGCCCCTCTCTCTCCCAGGCCCTGAATATTATAGACGAATCCAGCTATTATTCCGGACTATGTGTCAACAAGTCCAAATCCGTAATACTCAAACTAGACTATCAGGATAACTCCTCTCCTCTATCCCCCACTCCTTTACAAACGGTACAAACATTTAAGTACCTAGGAGTACAGATCAATAAAGACCCACAGCACTACCTGACAAACGAAATATACGGATTAATCCCACTTGTGCAGGCTAGATGTAAATCCTGGTCCAGACTCCCCCTCTCTGTGATTGGACGCACGAACTTGATTAAGATGGTCTTGCTCCCAAAAATTCTATATATGCTACACCACTCACCCATCTACATACCTCAAAGATTCTTTAAAAGACTTAGGGCGATCATACTTGCTTTCATTTGGAATAATGGCAGACCCAAAGTGCGCTGCTCTTTATTACAGAACCCAAATGACCTGGGCGGCATATCTCTCCCATCGTTCCATAAATATTACATAGCAGCTCAATTGCAGCATATTGCAGCGTGGTTTGTAGTTCCACACTCAATTAACGCAGAGACACTAAACTACGATCTAGACCCTCGCAAGGAAAGCCTGGTACTAGATACCCTCTCCTCCCACATATCCAGTGAAAAACGGAGTAACACTATTCTGAGCCAAGCTATTGGAATTTGGAAATGTGTACGTAGAGAGTATAAGCTAGAGGGTCACGACCACTACACCCCGCTGTGGAATAACCCTTCTCTACCGGAATTCTACACCATACCTGATCACAAATTTTGGAGGGACGGTGGAATTATATTCCTAGGTCAAATCTTAACTAATGGTCGATTGACCACCTTTCAATCATTGGTAAACAAGTTTAACATTTCCCACAGGCAACACTTCAGGTACACACAGGTGCAGCATGCCTTCGCGCGTCAATTTCCTCATCTCCCCATTACAACTTACACTCTTCCCCCAATGGACATCATCTCCAAAGGACCCTGCCCTCACCTTATAGGAACTATTTACAAAGAACTAATTAATAACAACGCCCTAGAACGCACAACCCCCTCTAGGCAAAAATGGGAGGCAATTGGCATTGAAATAGCAGACGACGACTGGGACGACGCACTAATGGCAATAAAAAGATCCTCACCCTGTCTGAGAGACCGTATCACTCAAATTTATATACTACACCAATCATACCTTACTCCAGGTAGGATGCTTAAGTTTAACTCCTCCCTCTCAAATGCTTGCCCTAAATGCCAATTTGTCTCTCCATCATTTATGCATCTAATATGGGAATGCCCACGACTAGTGGCCTATTGGTCCCAGGTCACCAAATTCCTGCATGACAAGATGGGTTGCCCCGTCCCGTTAGATCCCTTACTTTGTCTACTGGGAGTCATACAAGATGAGGGTCTAGACTCTTCCTTAAAGACCCTCATGTCTGAAACGTTATTCATGGCCAGACAGGAGGTGGCGCGCAGATGGCTTGCGCCCGCGCCCCCTCTGGTTGCCAACTGGATAAACAGAGTAAACAGCTCCCTACCTTATAAAAAACTCATCTACACCCACAGGGGCAAAGCCCCAAAATTCCAACTCATATGGGACAAGTGGAAGAATTAATCACACAAATTACTCAACCTCCATAAGCAATGTACAAAGATGTGGATATGTTTAAACTCATAATGTATGTCACTGACAAAACAACAAATAAGCCCTAATAACTCCCTACAGCCTAGCCATTATAAGCATGTGCACCTCATATGTCTATATAGTCGGCCACCTAGGCCACACGGCATGCATCCACCTGTATTAACATTCACCGTGTTTTTTTTTTTTTTTAGCTAAAACCTTAAATATTTCTCTACGCTATGTGGCAACTTTGTGCGCTTCTTGATTACTCAAGCACGTGTAACTGGTAACTCATATGCATCTTTATATGTATGTTATACATTTGCTCAAACAACTTACTGTAATATTTGTATTATTCTTGCAAACATTAAATAAAGCCTTGTTTTGTTTAAAAAAAAAAAATGCAGCTAAAAATGATGCTTTGGTAAGAAAAAAAAAGTTCTGATGCTGTGAAACTGTTAAAGAAACACCACGCCTTTTCAGTTCTGCTGAGTAGATTTTTAGTCTGGAGGTTCACTTTAAGTAGCATCCTTTGGCACAAGAATACCGTTTTGCAAACCCAGTTCGTTTGTAAAAACAAATATCGATTAAAAAAATAGTTGGTGCATTAAAAAATATCATCTATTCCACACAATATGCATTTAAAACAGGAGCCTAAGCTATGGTTTTAAATATAAAATGGAATGTCTAGCTCAGTAGGATAACAAATAACTGCTTGCTGGTACAATGTATTACAAGAGGCTATCAAAAAGGTTATAGCAAAAAAGTGCTTTTCTCTGACACACAGTGATCTCATCAGTGCTATAAGACCACCTGCTGTCTTAATACCTAGTGCTAAAGAAAATAAAATAAAAATGAAATCCTGCATGCCACAAACTCCAAGGAGCTGGAAGGCTGTAAAAATATTGGACAAGTGTGCATTATTGGAAAAATAGCAAGCAGCCGCAAGATCAACACAGTTAAAGATGCAGTAGCGATACTGCCATTCATCCCAAACTAATATGGAAAGCTTTGCTGTTCAAAGTGGATTTCTGTCTTTTTTGTCAAGGGTTTAGCCCAAAATAAAAAATAAAAAAACAAAACAAAATAAAGGCCCCAAGCACAGTAGTGTTATTAAAAAAAACAGAAAATATACACTTGATTTAATATTTCTAAAACTCTTTCTTGCACTTTTACTTTTGCTATATTGTTGGTCTCTGAATCTCTTGTGTTTTCTATTCTGGTCTTATTTTAAAACAGCAACAGCGCAATATAAATAGTGTGGTAAGCAGCCTCCGATATGCTGCTGTGCAGATCTAGTGATGGATTTAGTGCAGATCTGATTGATTTGAAGCAAAGGAAAATGACTTTAGCCTGGCTGATCTCCTTTGCCAGAAGTCAGTTCGGCTATCTAGTAAAGGACTTATTTAGGAGTCCTTGCCAGCTTAATAAACTGCTACTGAACACACAGGAAATACTGTATATCACTGCAGATTAGACAACTTTTTTATAACAAATATTTTGACTAAAAGAGAGAGTGTGTGTGTGTGTGTGTGTGTGTGTGGGGGGGGGGGGTAGTTACTTACAATTCACATGAAAACATCCCCTCTGCACTCTGCTGGCTTCAAAGAATGATTTGCATACAGTGCTGACACAGCCAACACAAATATGCACACAAGGTAGAAGATGACTTTATAAACTATGGCCCTTATCCACTTAACTCGTTCTCCTGAGTTTTCTCCCAGGAGATAATTTTTCATTTTTTTCTGAAAATAACTTTTCAGCACTTAGCAGATAAATAAGTACTAAAATGTGGGTTAAAAAGTGTTCTTAAACTTATTTAGAGTATTTTCTTGCTTGTTGGTCATTTTAAAGCTATTTTATTGATAAGGTTTGAAATGATCTCTGTGGAAAAAACTCAGGAGAAAAAGTTAATAGGATATGGGCCTATGTGTTTTCTTACAGTCCGGATGTCTATTACAAAATGGCCTCAACTCACTTAGCATTACCTTACTTTATGGTTATTGTGTATTTATACAGTTCTGACATCTTCTTCGGTGCTTTACAGAGTATATTGACCTGCCATCTAGGAAGGGTTAACACTTGACTATCCTGGATTTTGTAATTTTTTTGATTCCCGCACACAAATTGAGCATAGGACTAGAGTCAGACACTGGAGTCAATACTGACTATTACAAGAAAACTCAAAAATCCTTTCAACTAACTTCTACTCATTTTGCTACAGAGTTGTCAGTAGAGGTAAACTTTGATTATGTATGTTTTCATCATTTGCCCAGGATTGTGGCAAATGTACTCTATTGACCTTTCTAACTGTCCACATTTTACATTGCATTTACTTCTTTATGAACATGCACATTTGTCCAAAGAGTATTCCATTTTTAAGAAATGAAATGCCCTTCTATCAATTACCTCTAGCAATAGGGTTTGAAAGCAGAGTGTGTGCCAGAAGGCAATAAAAACATCAGCAGGCATTCTATCACACAAAGCAAAATAAGAAACATCATCAGTGCACATTACGTTTCTAAAATTAAAAATCCAGATACAAGATATATTGGTAAATGCCTTATGGACTTACTGTGGCTGTGCCCGAGACAGTTTGTGCATTTGTATCCGTGGCACTCTGGTCCGAGTGTGTCTGCGCCGGAGGGTATATACTTAACGTGTGCTCTGGAACTGTGGACTGGCCTGTGTAGTCTGGAGCCGGGTGGGGATGTGGAGTTGTATATTCTGCCGGTATACCATTTTGGGATGGAGCAAACTGAGCAGAGGCATAAGGTTGCGCCATTGTGTCGGGAGGTGCTGTAGCTTCCTGATTACCCTGAGAAAGAGAAATTACAAGTCGTAAGCATTAGCTAGTCAAGGTAAAATATTCATTTTAATCAAATCCTGTTTATTAAAAGAGAGAAACTGAGAATCAAAAGTGATTTCACGTAATTCACTGCAATGTATTCAGCTTGAAAGTCCTTTAAGCCAGGAATAATGTATTAATCAAGAACTGATGATCTCATAATGTTTAATGTTAAAGTATTGTGTACGGTTTCCATATACAAGCATACCAAGTAACCCAAAGCATGATTGCCAACTGCTGCCTTTCTTAAGGTAACCAAGTATTTTTGATGTGCTTTGTTTGTTAAAGGGAAACCAAGGTGGGATATGGAGGCTGCCATATTTATTTCCTTTAATACGATACTAGTTGTCTGGCTGACTTAAGTTTTACTGGATTCGCTATTGCCTGTTCTGGGGTTTTGAATCAGATGCTACTATGCCATAAGATCAATAGGGCTGCTGGCATTGTTTACAAGGTATTAAATATGGTGGCTTCTATATCCCTGTCACCTTTTGAATCACTCTTCTCACTCTTCTTCTCTTGGTTCCCTTTGAATCACTCTTCTCAAAGTCTACTATAGAAAATAAATGTGCAAGTACGTAGTGTTTAAAATGTCATCATTCCAGTGCGGACTTTATGTCGCAAAGCTATTGTTTTTACTCTACAAACAAGTTTAGATGTAGACATAGGTTCCGTAGACAGAAAACACAAAACACAATCTTACACATGCCTGTAAAACGCATGCAAATACTTTGTACAATCAACTTTATGTATAGAGGCAAACAAATAATTATGATAACTAAACTAAACTAACATACAAATTAAAAAAGGTGTTCAAGTAAGCACTCTGAGGTTAGGTTCACAGTGGTGCAGTGCTTTGCAGTGCTGGGAACACAATGCCCACTGTGAACCTAGCCTGAAGCAGTCACACTTGTCTGTTTTTGGACACATTTTATGCCTACAAAAACAAGAACCAATGTTAAGTAATAGAGTAGTTAAAACGTCAATACATTTTGTGCATGTAGAAAATAAACTGAGAGCATGCAGCAATGTGTGCACTTTCTCTACCAATTATATTAGCTTTTACAAACATTTGTTAAATAAAAATGTACATGTATTCCCTGCTGTTTAGCAGCGTCATTTAAATATAAAACAACTACCATTACAGACCTAGGAAAACCTAAAGGTCCATACACACGGCGTACAAATGTCTGCACAGACACGTGTCGAGCAAAGGTTTGTGCGACGGTTCATTCGTGTGGACACTGCAAGCGACAAAGATTGTCTGCAGACACAGCCATGTTTGAGCGATTCAACTGATGAATTTCTTGTGACTTTTGTCTTACGAACCTTCGCTTAGTCTGTTGGTGTCCTGTCATGTGTACGAAAGTCTTCTACAGACAGCAGAGTCGCTACCATAGTACTACTACTATATGTAGTCTGTGACAGACAGCTTCCGTCGTGTCTTTAGTCTTTCTGTTGTCACGTGTGTACAACTGTCACAAACTCAAATTGTCGCTGCCATAAATATGCTGTTGTCTTTTGTTTGTTTGTCGCTGCCTCACAACTACAACTACAAATGTATGCCATGTGTATGGGCCTTTAGATGAACAGTAAATATGTTTTGTGCAAGGACTGACTTTGTTGTTTAATTTGGCTAATTGGGTATTTTTCCAGTTCATTTTGAAAAATGTTTCAGTGTTTTCAATTTTTTACCATATTCTATTTTAAACTTGTGGGGAGATTTTTCTAAAGGGCATTTAGACATATTTACAAGATAATAAGGGATGCAGAAGTGTTATCGCATTTGCTCATAGATGAGAAGAAACCTCACAACAGTGATGTGAATCAAACATCCAGTATGGTGCAATGCCTTGCAGTAATTAATATGCTGGGTGTTGCAGCCTTACAGAAGTGTACAGTGTCTGGCATATTGTTTCTGAATTTTTGGGAGCACATCAGAAGAGTAGTCATTTAGCTTGCAGCTTCCATTATTGTTAGTCTGTTAACAAGTGGACTGATTTATTTAAAATTCAAATGAAGTCAAAAGATGAATTCATTGCTTGTAAAGCCAAGCAATGCTGCCTTTTATTTCCCTACCTAGACTGGGAAAAAAATGAGAAAGAACATCCAGCTGACTGGTTGACATATGGGCAGCGTGGACAATTTTTATTCCAGTTTTACAAATCAGCCATAGTCAGCATTGCTTACAATGTGACAACAACAAAAAGTGTACTTTTTTTTTCTTTTTTTGTCAGCTGATTTTTAGCAAGGAGACTTAGTACACAATTAGCAGCGGTATGGGATTTCAACAATAGCTATGACTGTGAAAAGAGGTGTTAGTTGTTTTTAAACTGCTGAAAGCATTAACAATTTTTGTGCTAAAAGCAAGTCTAACATTTAGCATGTGTTTAAGGAGTATAACTGTGAACTGTAATGTACAGTATATGTTAAATTTGTCACATTTACATAATTAATTACTTATGATTTAAACCCACTAAATTTGCCAAAATATATTAATATTCCTTAAAGTTTACCCGAGGTGGCATGTGACATAATAATAGGTATAGTCCGAAATTCGGATTTCCGATCAGTTTCCGTTTTCCGAGTAGTGTTTTTTGGGGTAATTTTTTGCATTCTATGATTGGCCAAATACTTTCGAGTTGACTCTGCATTCTCTGATTAGTCCAATGCTTCTGAGTTCTGTGATTGGGATACAATTACCGAATTGCAGTAATGCAGTATTTCTGCAGAAATCCGATTTACGATCGGAAATTCGTAAATTTCAATTCCGCAAAATTGAAATGAGCATCCCTACATAATGACCGAAACATGTGTATGTACAGTGCCAAACATATTACCAGCTAGGATGTGTTCCTTTCTTTCTGCCTGAAAGAGTTAACATTTAGGTATGCAAGTAACAGTTTCTCTTCAGATGGGACCCAGTCCTACTATAGTGTAATCCTCACTGATAAGAGATTACAGCCATAAAACCCTTTCTTGACAGAGAACAGCTTCTGAGTGCAGCGGACAGATTACAAAAAAAGGTCAATAGTTCATATATTTTAACTCTGGGACACATGACTTATTAGTACTTAATCATTTGCAAAGTGCAGGAAAATTATTTTAACTGCCTTACGACCAATTGGCGTGAACGCGGCGGCTCTCCCAGGACCATGTAACGCCAATTGGTGTCAAGTTCTGGGGGGGGGGTTTGCTGGGAATCGCACGAACCGCACGCTCTGCTCCGTCATCAGTCTCCCAGAGGCGATCACCACAATGAGACTGTTAGACGGCGAAACCTCCATCTATTTACACTGTACAGTGCTGTGATCTACAGCAGCACTGTACCGGGGACATCCGTGTCACTTGGCTGTCCCCTATGGAGGCTCAGGAGTGATCAGCTCTCATAGGTGATGATAAATAAATACAAAATAGTAAATTTTATTTAAAAAAAGATAATTAAATTCATTAAAAAACTGCTGCCTGCAGCAGCGATCAGAGCCCACCAACAGAAAGCTCAGTTGGTGGGCAGAAAAGGGGGGATTCATTTGTGTGCACAGATCTGAGGCGCTGCAGCAAGCCATTAAAGCTGCAGAGCCCTAATTTTCAAATAATAGCCTGGTCACTGGGGGTAAAGCCTTTGGTCCTTTAGAGGTTAAATAAAAGATGAAAAAGTATCTCCTAGAAGAAAAATTAGGAGAAAACGTTAATTGCATACAGGCCTATATCCCCAAACGTAACCTGCCATGACTGTGTTAACCCGCAGAACTACTGATAAGGAGCTTTGGCAGCTCTGTATGGTAAGATGTGGATAGGCGCTCGCCACTGACTAATACACTAATTTAGGGATGAGCAGAAACTACGCCAGTGCGAATTTACGCATCGTAGTTCGCATCTACGCATCATAGTTCATAGGCGAAGTTTCAAACCTACGCTTACGAATCTACGCGTAGCGAAGTACCGCTACGCGTAGCTTACGCCCACTATGCGTAGTTAACATGTGCATTGTGTAGTGAGCTACGAATGCGTTACTCGCGTCTAATTTTCCGCATGTGATTGTATGCATACAAATTTACATATTGGAAAGGGGAATGTATGCATAGAAGGGTTCCCAGTATATGCATTTCTAGAGAAATTAATGCGTACAATTTTCTGCATACGGGCATAGGTATCCGCATATTTTAATGCGTATTCTGCGAAGTGCATACGAAGCGAATATTTGTTTTCGAAGCCGTAGTTTGGCGATGCGTAATTGTGTAAAACTATGCGTATTTCCAGCGTAGCGAAGTTGGCTGACTATGACCATCCTTGCACTAATTCTGTATATTCTTTAAAGTGGACCTCAACTCTTGTACAGGAGAGAAGAAGAACACAGAAATCCACCCTGTGTCCACCCTGCATGTGTTTATAGAGAACAGCCTATCTAATTCTCTCTTCTCAGTAAGTAATGTACTAGTGTGATTTGAACTCCCAGCTGTCTGCCGAGTTGAGGGCTAATATGTAAGCACAGGATGTTAACCATTTATGTGCTCTTACCAAACCAAAAGGTAACTACACTGCAGCATCTCTGAAGAAGCCTTATAAGCTGTAACAAGGAAATGATTTTCTGTAAAGGTTATTATGCAGTTGCTTATCTTTTAGAGCAGAAAGGAAGTTCTGAGTTCAGGTCCGCTTTAAGGGCATATTACATAAATGGATGTGAGAAGAGTATAGGCTAACACGTTTATAATTCTTTAGGAACGTGATCTCTGCAAGCATTTGCTATGCACTAGCTATGCTTTTAAAATTTTTCAAAATAGCTAATAATTCTAGCTTAGAACCAAAGCAAGTAGTTGAATTCTAAAGAATGTGCTCAGTTACCTTTGAAGAAGGGCAATCTCATGTCACCATGAATTTCAGATTCCTGACAACATTTCTGAGCTTTATAAGTAAACATAGTAGGTTTTTCATGTGCCAGGTGGCAGCCCCTAAGTCACGTCAGTACAACATAGTCTTTATTACTGCAATAGCATGTGGCCTTTACGACTGCAGTAGAGAATTATGTTATAAACTCATAGATTATTTCTTTGGTAAACAAATTGTTTTGTCTGTGAGTGAATAACCCGAAGCATGACATTTAAATGATGATATAAATATTTCAAAGAAAACAGGATTATATCTCAGCGAACATGTGCAGTGCCAGTATTTAATATTTTACTGCCTAGAATTTCACCCAAACAGAGATGAGTAATTCAGAAGCAGATGATCAGATTGCATCACCGTTCTACACATACGTACTGGATATCATCTTACATGCTTGTTCATTTTTAGGTTACGCTGCTCTTTCGACTGATTACGGTTTCAGAGTACGGTTTTATGATTTTTCTATTCCTGAAGTGAACCTGACTACAGGGAACACAACACAACAAAAAAGGTGGGACACCAAGGGAAGCCACATTTAAGAAAGGAGATATAAAGACAAATAACAAAAATGGAATCCTCACAATCTTTTGGTTGCTGGCTGAGGCAATCAGTGATGAAGCTTTAGGGAATATAAAATGCTATGTCCATCCCCTACTGTTTTGGTTCTAATATCCGTAATGTTGGCTTTAAAAATACCTCCTATGGATCAGGGGATCAGGGAATACACAAAAAGTAAGAGCAAAATAAAGAAGTCTGTAAATCCTGTTTGCTTAAAGTAAGCTTGTAGAGAAGGAAAGGTTAGAAGTTAGATACATGCCTAAGTAGTGGGAGGCCTCTGGAGGGCCCAGAGGCTCCCAGATCCTCCACAAGCTGATATGCAGGCCCCTTTTGTTCTTCTCAGCCATGTTCCCATCAGTGTGTTATTATTAATCTTATTTATTATTATAATTATTTAGTAATAATAGTAGTATTTATATAGTGGTGACATCTTCAGCAGCACTTTACAGAGTATATATAGTCTTGCCACTACCTGTCCCTCAGCGGAGCTCACACTCAAATCCCTAACATAGTCATATGTCGATTTTAGTCTAGGGCCAATTTTAGGGGGAAGCCAATTAACTTATCTGGGATTTGGGGGAAACCGGAGTGCTAAGAGGAAACCCAAGCAGACACGGGGAGAACATACAAACTCCTTGCATATAGTTCCCCAACTGGTATGTGAGCTGAGGACCCAGTGCTGCAAATGCATCCATACTGTGCATGAGCGAATATGGTCCGCATATGCACAAGCATAACAAAGATATTCATTCCTGAAGGAAAAAGTGCACAAGCAGCTTAGTTCTACTGGGCATGTGCAGACTGTACTCATGCATACCCAGTATGGATGTATACATGCTCAAAAGGATGTGAGTCCACGAGAGCTTATTCAACAAGATCTCTTCGAATATATTCATGAGAACCCAGTGCTGGCATGGAGAGTTTGGGGAGGATTGGGGAAGCCTCTGAACTATCCAGAGGCCTCCTACTACTGAGCTAGATATCTATTTTTCTCATCATAATTACATTCCATGCACTTTAAGCCATTTACAGGGGTCAGGGTGCTCAAGGGGGCAGATTCACTGTGATGTGCAGTAACAATGTAGCAAAAGTACAACAGCTGATTAGTTGCTATTTAATCCCATTTCACTTCATATCCCCCAAGGACTGTTCAAACCTCAGAGGAAGTGATGATGCACCACTGGATGTGTGCTTTCCC
Organism: Hyperolius riggenbachi; assembly: GCF_040937935.1. Taxonomy (NCBI): domain Eukaryota; kingdom Metazoa; phylum Chordata; class Amphibia; order Anura; family Hyperoliidae; genus Hyperolius; species Hyperolius riggenbachi. The sequence continues at coordinate 131,297,150 of NC_090652.1, read as the reverse complement.
TCTCATAGGATACCTCTCCATTGACCAGACTTGTGCCTGTTTTGCTTTAATTAAAGCGTAGCATGACTGCCTCCAAAAACTGATTACAAAGATGCCACATGTATTATTATTAATTGCCTCTCACTTTCTAGGTTGTATTTCCTTTTCTTTCCTCTTTTGGAAAACAATACTTGAGAAGTGGAAAAGTCAACGTTAAGACCCTCCTTCAATTACTGGATTGCCCATCCCCTCGCCCCTCCACTTCTGGGATCTAAAAGCAGCATGAAACCAGAAAGGGGGAATCTCGCTACTGAACATTATAAGTTGCGTGTGAAACCTGATCCAGCTGTTATCTAAAATGCTCCCAGTAATCCCCATATAGACATGCATATGCAGCTCATCGGAGGAGCTGCAGGAACATTTCTGCTGCAGAGAAACAGAAAAGTAATTGGCCACAAAAATCAACATGGGATCATAATTCCTCTAAGCTGACTTGACTGCAGAAGACAGAAATACCTGCACAGATGTGAGATTGTCAGGTAGTCATATACAATCATTTCAGGTGACAATCTTCCAAAGTGCCTTCTTCATTCAATGTACAGTATATGCATTGAGGCAAACCTTTTTTTAGCATGCACAAATATAAGACAAGACAAGAGAAATAACATTTATATTGCTCTTTTCTCCTGGCGGACTAAAAACACTTGAGCTGCAGCCAGAAGGGTGCACTCTATAAGCAGTAGCAATGTTAGGGAGTCTAGCCCAAGGACTCCTTAATGAATAGGCGCTGGCTTACTGAACAGGAAGAGCTGAGATTCGAACACCGTCCAGGCACTTTAAATATATTAAAAATATGAATATATGCTTCATGGCTTGTTTTTGTTGGTAATTTAATTAACAATTGCCAATATAAAAACACGCAAAAAAAAAAATCTAAACTGTTTTGCTGAGTTGTCAGTTCATGGTTTGCTTAACTTTTCTAAAGTTACACCAATTATTGCACTAAAGAACTCAAATAGCTGTCAGACTGTATTGTGTTTTATGTTAAAAGAAGGAACATCTTCATCTGATTTGATTAAATTGACCATTTTAATTTAAGACATTAAAATACAAATCTAATTTTGCAGAGTACAAATATACGGATGTTGGCACAAATTCAAAGAGCTAGCCAGTTGCTGCACAGCATTTGCAGTAGCAACTTCTGTAATAAAGTCATGCAATTTGCTTTAGTATCTGTATTAATAACATTTCCAGGTGCACAGGTTTGCTGACATTTTCAGTGCTCATTAAGGTAAAGGAAATTCAACGCTGTTCGTGTTACGGGAGAGAGAAAAAAAATGAAATTCTGCTATCCTGTAGTGTTAGGAAAATGGTAGTCAAACATATGTCCTTTATGTTTTCCAAATTAAATATCTGCGTACACATTGACTTTGACCTTATTCAGCTTCTAGAATTTTGCTAAGCTCAATGTAGCAGATGTAAAAAGAATTGAATGCTTTGTGCCAAAAATACACAGCACATAAAATTACCATGTGAACTATCTACAAAGCACGGGAAATTTCATTTTCTGAGTATATCGTCTTGTAAATGTGACTTTACATGGAACCACATTTGCACCCGTGTGCAGAGAATAATAAAAGGACAGATGTTATATTACAAAAATGTAAAGACAGCTATATGTTCCATGTACAAGAGGCAATGATTGACACTTACATATAAAAAAAAAATCTACTACTAAGCCAAGCAACATTGTGGCATCTTATTAATGTTAGTTGGTGAACATATGCTAGGAGATCTGATATATGCCCTACTCTGGAATACAAGCCTTTGTAGCAGGGCCGGGCCGAGGCATAGGCTGGAGAGGCTCCAGCCTCAGGGCGCAGTGTAGGAGGGGGCGCACAATTCATTCAGCTGTCATTCCTAATTTTGTATGAAGCAGAAAGAAATAAGAAAAGGAGATACATAGCAGTGACTGCAAGCCAGATAACTAGATATTAAGGTGTTGGGGAGGTTGTGGGCCCTGTGGCCCTCTTAGTCTAATAACAATCAGGGTGTGACGGCTGGGGCGGGAGGGATGGAGGGGCGCACTTTGGTGTCTCAGCCTTGGGTGCTGGAGGACCTTGTCCCAGTTCTGCTTTGTAGAGGGAACGCTAGATTATTCCCATATGTTCATATTCCTGCAGCATCCAAAACACTTTGGTAGTTCTGAGTTTATACTATTCTAGCATGTGAATATCTCCTATAGAGGGCCAATGCACTCTCTTAGATGGGTGCAAGTGTTAGCAAGGCCACAGACCACAGATTGCTATTGGAAGACTTGCCAACAGGTTGATTATTCTTCAGAATGACCAAGATATACATAAGCAGTGTTGGTGTTAGAAGTAAGCATATGGAATTCCAAACACCCAAATACTCCTGAACACCACACTTCAGCACCAGTTCAGAACCAAACAAGCAGACAGGGTCGGGGAGTTCACTACGTCTCACATAACTCCAATACTTTCTCCTTTCTGGCTTTGGAAGGAGAAAGCATCAGACACATAAAACACACCATGAAGCACAAGTAGTGAACTCCCCCCTAACCCTGTTGGCTTTTTTTTTATACTGAAATGGTACTGAAGAGTGGTGTTCAAGAGTTTGCAGGTGTTCCAAATTTGAGAAGCCGAATTTGAACACCTACACTATAAATAAGAACACATGCACCATCCAAGCAAGTGTGTTTTGCTATGGCCAGGAACCAGCAGTGTACCATGAAAACACCTTGTCGACCTATCTTCGAAGGTTAACTGGCCAATGGTATCTTCAGCAGTCAGTGTTATTCCATAGAAATATGATCATTGCCCAATTTCCTAAACTTTTTTTTTTTTTTTAACAAATCCGGAGCTGATCTTAGTATTATTATTACGGGTTTTATTATTATTGATCAAATTTATGTCCACTGTTGACATCTACTGTTTATCTTCTGGAGATGTTTGCGGAACGTGCTCAAAAATGCTGAGTACAGAAACACTCATTCATACAAAGATAATTTGAATGACATGCCCAGTATCACTCTGTACAGTCTATTTTATTGACCTTGAGTTTTGGATGGACAGGATTGTTCTGGCTTGCTTAATATTTGAAGCTGATGCTAAATTTCATTAAAACAAGACATATCAGTCATTACTCTGCCATGACCAGCTTCCATTCGGCCCATATAGTTGTTTAAAACACTAATAAAATACTGCATAAAACCACCATTGTCTGCAAACACAAAAAGCAAGTGTAGCTTGAAATGTGTAGTAACTTGTGATTATATCACTATACTTTGATAAAAATAGATTCTAAACTAGATCACATAACTAATGACACACAAGACTGCTATCACAAAGGATTTTACATAGCCCATGTTCTCTATATCATAACACAGCAACAAACTTTGATAGATCATAAAACTGCTTCCTATGTAAGTCAACCAATCAAAGAGCTCAAATGGCAAATAATACATATCTGCTAAACCCCTCTATTCTATTTTATAGATTCAAAGTGACTCTAAGCTGATCTGTCAACACATTCCAGCCACCTAATGCCCATTCATTCACCAATTCACTGATTGTCCTCCCTTGGACTTGTGGTGGGTCTACTGACCAAAGACGTCACTTCGCAAGGCCTGGCTCTTGAAAAGACCACCCAGATCCTTTCACTTCTTGACTGTACCTTGTTCTAGCACATTCACTTACTGCCTAATATCCAGGGCTGTCGTTTCCATTTATTTATTGTATTTATAAAGCGCCAACATGTTACGCACCGCTGGACATCAGTTATGGTTACAGACAATATTTAGGGGTGACATACAGCAATAAGCCGATACAGGAATACATGAAAACCAGATCACGCCGCACAGTATGAGTACAAGGTAATGCTTAGTCACTGGATGGGAGCAAGGGGATCACTCAATGGGAGCATGGGGATTCATAGGGGCAAACAGGGAAATTGCCCAGAGTCCCAAAACCAGCTGTATTGGCCCCTAAATCTCCCTCCTTAAGGGGAGTTCTATAGGCATAGATAGGGATGGAGGAATAAAGCATGCTGAAGAATGCATTGGCTAGGCAGGAGAGAACGCTCTGCTGTGTGCACTTTGCATTTGTTATTGGAGAGGTGAAGCAAAGAGAACCTTAATACTGTTTTGGGGGATGGGGAAAGGCAGCCCATGCTGTTAGAGGGGAAAGGGGGGGGGGTGGGAGAAAGCCCACCAAATACTGTTATTTAGGGGTGGGAGTAGCAAAGTATCAACTAATATTGATACCTGACGGGGCAAAGGGCTCCCAATGCTATTTGGAGTGAGTGAGTGAGAGGGGTGATCTAATATTGCTACCCTAGGAGTGCACCTAATACCACTTGTGGGGGGGGGGCAGGGGAGCTCAATGTAAACGTTTGCCCAGAGCCCCATTTTATCTAGATCTGGCTTTTCCTAATATATATCCTACGCTGTCTATAATATCCCAGTCCTTCACAGGGGTGCCATTGAAATGACATGACTAATGTTATCACTTTCACCTGTCTGAGGTTTAATGTGGTGGCTGATCCGTGCAGAGCTTTTTAACTTATAATCCTCTTATTCTGAAGAAATTATTTCCCCCCTGTTTGATTTAACAGCAGATGACAGATCAGAAAAGGAATGGTGCTGAACGTGAAATGCTGGATTATTCGGTAGAGAAGGTAATGTAAGTAGACAAGTGATAATTGAGGGAGAGAGGTTCTCATACTTGGGTTCCCAACTGCATGTGACAATTTTCAAACTCCAAAGGTACATTATGAAAAATATCATATCACTCTCTACAAAATGGAATGATATTTAGACCATTTTACTAAAGCATTTTCCCTAAAGAGCCCCTTTGGGCATATGATAAGTGATCCAGCAAACATGGACGAGGATTCTTTACTAATCACTGCCTTGGTCATGATGAAACATAGTTTGGGTTCCTCAAAAGTGTTTTAAATTATTGTAGTAGCTGCATGATTGCAATCTCATGCATATAAACTG